>NW_026614388.1:0-76013 GCF_020520425.1 Spinacia oleracea | reverse complement strand
CAAGAAAGGTAAGCATGGGCAGAGCATGACCCAAGAAGGTAAGCATGACCAAGCAAGGTAAGGCTGAAGGAATTATGTCCTTAGACATTTCCGGCAATTACTAAAATACAATAGGAATTAATTATTGAAGATAATAATTATTTTAGTAATCATATTTGCTTGCTAGAGAATAAAGTGATTAGTAGGACATATTGATTGGACCTACAATAAAATAATTTAATCCTATAAGGTCACACATATAGCACTAATTGGAATGGGCCCAAAAGGCCCGATGGCAACCGTTCTATTAAGGAAAGAATGTGGGCTTTGGTTTTTGTTAACCTAAAACTCTCACATTATAATAGTTATAATCTCAGGGATTTAGAAATCACGTTCATTCATATCTGACAAAGGAAAACACAAAAACCCTAATTCTATTTCTCTGAAACGCCGTTCTTCCCAAACAAAGCAGAGATTGATCGTGATCGTTCTTCCGTACTAGCATACATGGGATTCAATTGGTGCTTGTGGACTAAGTAGAGGAGCAACAAGTGGGCTCTAAGATCTTTGAAGCTTGCATACGAACGGGAGAACACGCTACAAAGGTGATTATTCTTTCGACTTAATCTGATCTATATTATTGTTATGCATGTGATCCTGTGATAGATGTTAGGAAATTGTTTCCTGAAATTCGCTTTATGCATCTATATGTTCCTACAGTGGTATCAGTTTTAGCCTCTTGCATAATATTTATGATCATGATTGTATGCAACATTATTATTTTGATTCAATTAAGGGAAGATTATTTATGGCTTGAATTTGCAAAATTAATATATGTATTAATTGATTGGAATCATTAAATCGTGATTTAATTAATTTTTGCTCAAATAAATTTATAAAATTCCGAAATTTTTATCACAGGTTGAAATTAACAGTTAATATCTCATAAAAATTTTCGGATTTTTAAAAATTAAATTCGTCAGATTTTAAATTATTTAATTGTTAATAAGATTAATCATGGAAATAATTTGTTAACAATTAAAGATTTGATTTTTAATTTGTTAAATAAATCTACTGATTATCCCCTAATTTTTATACAATAGCCGAAATTTTTGGTAATTTTTTAACTAATTTTCGGAATTTTTGTATATTAATTATTGAATTTGGTTAATTTTTATGTTTAATTCGATTAATCATAAAATTTAAGGATAACAATTAAAATTTTGATTTTATTTGTTAAGAAAATTCAATAGATCTTCCTGGTAATTTAATTCGAATTTTTCGGATTATAATTGTTATTTTCTTGAATTATTTGAATAAAATGAGATAATTATGCCTTAAATTTTGAATTCTTGTTAGATTTAATTTTATAAAGAGTTTAAATTGAAATCTAACTTCTAACAACCCTAAAATTCAGTTTAAGGATTGTTAATTTATTCAAATTTTTTGCCATTATTTTCGGATAATTAAACCCTAATTAAATTGTTAATCTTTAACAAAAGTTGAATAAAGATTAATTTAATTTAGGTAATTGTTACCCAAATTAAAATAACAACCTCCATGGCTGGGTGGCCACCACCCGCGACGGTGGAGCCACGGTGGAAGGATAATTAGGGCGGCGTTCCGGCGAGGCAGGGGCGGGTCTCATGCCTGCCTGCTGTCTCTTGCTTTAAAACAAATAAAAATAAAAAATAAAAAAAAAGGAAAAGAAGAAAGGGGATTTTTCATACAATTAATTTCCAAAAAGTTTGAGTAATTTGATTTTTTTTTAAAAATTGGAAAATCAGATCTTCGTTTTGAGCATAATTCGTAATTTTCAATGAATGCAAATTCTAGATTAATGAGATTATTCTAGCCATATTTAAATAGTAATTGAATTAAAATAATGTTAAACTTAAATTGTTTAAGTTTTTAGTATTATTTGGAAATGTTATTTGCTTATTAATAGTTAATAAGTAAATAATTTTTGTCTAATATATTTTAATATTATATGCGTGTATGGAATATTATGATATTTGTTACAGGCAAGTGACTAGTATGGCCCAAAATATGATAGAAAATACGATCTGCGTATCGTTTTGTATTCTTGTAAATTTTGAAATACGATCTGCGCATCGTTCTGTATTGTTGTAATTTAATTTAAAAGTTTAAATTAGATTATAAAGTTCGTATTATGAGTTCGATGAAGTAAGAAGGTTCAATCAAAAATTCAAGGATGGAGATCCAAGAAAGATGAACAGGAACCAAGAAGATTTGAGCTTATTTTTAGGGGCCATACTAGGATCACATTATTTTTATGCATTTTATATTACCTTAAATGCTTATTGAGTTTATGTATGTGGTTATTTAAAGCAATGTGTTCACTTTTAATTAACCAACATAGTAAACTTAGGTCCCAAAATAATATTGAGTTTAAGTGCTTTTCCATACAACACCTATAAAGCCTTAGATCATGAGTAATAGGTTCTGCCAAAGCAGGGTGTTGCTTATAATTCCGGGGATAGTAGGGTAGGTTTTTTGAAACTTACATGTTAATGTTTGTTTAACTCAACAAAACTATCAAAAGACAAGTTTTGGGTTTTGAAGCTAAGAGATAGGAAAATACAAAGAGTTGTTAACCTGTCTACCAAGAGTTATAATCAGTTATAATTAGTAAAATGTTTACTTACCTCGAATACTATAAATTAAAGTAGCAGGGCCAAAGTCCGTTTAATTGTAGTGGGAGGGGATCTTGGTTAATTCTTTATTCAATGGGGACTTCTAATTTGAATAAAGGGTAGTAGTGAATTGAATTTGTTTAATTGCTACTTTTGATAAACATTATATTGAATCTTGCTTTACTTTTATTGTAGTTATCATGTCTGGTGCAAACAACTCTACTTTAAACTTGCGCCTCTAATTGAAAAAGACAAACTGAATGCTACCAACTTCCTACAATGGCAAATGGCTGTGAGAATTGTTCTCAGAGCGGAAGAAAAGAAAGTGTTCTTGACAATCCTCTCCCTGAACCCTTGCCAGAAAATGCTACTGCAGCTCAAAAGCGAGCTAGACAAACTCTAGAGGATAACTCCTTGCAAGTAACATGCTTGATGCTTGCTTGCATGGAACCAGAGTATCAAAACGTTTTGATGGTCTGGATGCCTACATCATATCCAGCAACTGAAAACTTTGTTTCAGAAAAATGCTAGATTGGAGAGATTTGAAGCAAACTGCAAACTTCTGGATTCCAAGTTGGAAGAGGGGAAGCCCGTTGGTCCGCATGTGTTCGATTTAATTTGATTGACATTTTCAGACCATGGAGAAATTGGGTTTCCCTTATCCTAAGGACCTGGCAACTGACATAGTCATCAGATCCTTGCCTGAAGATTTTCATAACCTTTAAGTTGAACTCTATCATGCAAGGAGGGGAGGCTATCCTGCAATGAGGTTGCATGGTTCACTAATACTCAGGCTTGAGAGAAACTTACCAAGTAAACCTAACATTAATGATGTTCTATGGTTAGTAAAGGGTAAGCAGTTCCCGAAGAATGGGCTCCCATGACGAAGAACAAGCGGCAAGGTAAGTTGCCAATGAGAACTCTTCACCCAAGCCAAAGTCCACTCCCAAGGCTAAGGTAGCTGCTCAACATGAGTGCTACCACTGGCCACAAGATTGGTCATTGGAAGAGGAACTCCCCCAATATCTGAGGATAAGACTAGCTGGTGCTTTCACTTCCGGTAATCTATGTCATAGAAGTTAATTTAGCTACAACTGCTTCTTGGGTCTTTGATACCGCTTGTGGATCTCACCTTATTGGTTAATGTGCAGGGCCTTAAACAGCAGTAGGAGCTGATGCAAGGCGACGTGGATCTCCGAGTAGGCAATGGAGCAAGAGGTGCTGCTTTAGCTGTAGAGAGTTATAGTTTACGCTTGCCTTCTGGTTAATATTAGAACTTTATAATTGTTATTACGTTCCAGTTATTACCAAGAACATAATTTCTATTCCGATTTTGGATATCGGAAGGTTTTTCATTTCAATTATGAATAATTGTTGTTCAGACATATTTGAATGGTATGTTCTATTGTCTCTGCTAATTATCAAATGGTTTGTATGTATAGACTTACAAAACCATATCTATCACATAGAAAACAGAACACAAACCAATGATTTGACCCTACTTACCTATGGCATTGTCGATTAGGCCACATAAGCTCAAAGCGCATAGAGAAAACTTCATAAGGATGGAATTCTCAATCATTTGATTTTGAATCATTTGAAGTATGTGAGTTTGGCCTTAATGGGGAAAAATGACAAAATCTCCTTTCACAGCTCAAGTGAAAGGGGCCAATGATCTTTTAGCCCTCATACATACTGTGTGTGCGGACCTATGAGTACTTTGGCTAGGGGAGGGTACGGGTATTTCATTACTTTTACTGATGATGTGAGCAGATTTCGATATGTTTACCTCATGCGACATAAGTCGGAATCCTTTGAAAAGTTCAAGGAATTCCAAAATGAAGTACAAAACCAACTTGGAAAGAAAATTAAAGCATTGCGATCCGATCGTGGTGGTGAATATTTATCTCAAGAGTTTGGTGATCATTTGAAAGATTGTGGAATACTTTCGCAATTGACTCCACCAGGGACACCACAATTGAATGGGGTTTCCGAAAGAAGGAACCGAACTCTATTAGATATGGTTCGGTCCATGATGAGTCTTGCTAACCTTCCTGCCTCATTTTGGGGATTTGCACTTGAAACAGCGGCATTCACACTCAACAGAGCTCCGTCCAAAGCAGTAGAAAAGACGCCATATGAGATGTGGACTGGAAAAGTTCCGAAATTGTCTTTTCTAAGGACATGGGGTTGTGAAGTTTATGTAAAACGTTTACTTTCTGATAAGCTTTCACCCAAGTCCGATAAGTGTCTTTTTGTGGGTTACCCAAAACAGACTAAGGGATACTACTTCTACAACCAAAGCGAAAACAAAGTGTTTGTTGCTCGCGATGGTGTCTTTCTGGAAAAGGAGTTATTTCCAGAAAAAACAAGTGGGAGTAATGTATATCTCGAAGAAATTCGAGATGAGCAACAAATGGATGAGGTTCACACCTCGTCAGAGACGACCCAACATGAAAATGCTCAGGAGGCGGGTGCATTCCATTCATGCGCCTTCTACCGTCCCACTTGGAGATAATCCATGCGAAGTCTCTCAACCTAATGAGGTGGAAACTTCTCCTGTTGTACCCCAACGTAGGTCTAGTAGGACTGTCATGGTATTGACTATGATGAAACCTTCTCACCAGTACCATGCTGAAATCCATTAGGATAATTCTTGCGATTGCTGCCTTTCATGACTATGAGATCTGGCAGATGGACGTCAAAACCGCTTTCTTGAATGGGTTCTTGAAAGAGGATTGTACATGACACAACCACAAGGTTTTTGAAGATCCAAACAGTCCAAGAAAAGTTTGCAAACTTAAGAGTCCATTTATGGGCTTAGCAAGCATCCCGGAGTTGGAACCTCAGATTTGATGAGGCAGTCAAATCTTTGGCTTCCCTCAGAAATGAAGAGGAATCTTGTATATACAAGAAGGTTGAGTGGGAGTAGATTGCTTTCCTAGTCTTGTATGTGGATGACATACTTCTCATAGGAAACCGACAAGACCATGCTTGAGTCAGTCAAGGAATGGCTTAAAGTTGTTTTTTTCCATGAAAGACCTAGGAGAAGCTGAATACATCTTGGGAATAAGGACCATAGATAGATCCAAAAGGCTGATTGGACTTAGCCAAGAGACTTATATTGATAAGGTTCTTGCAAGGTTCAAGCTGGAAAACTCCAAAAGAGGTTTCATTCCCATGCAACATGGCATTTCACTTGGCAAGACTCAGTGTCCTTCGACACCTGATGAGGTCAAGCGCATGAGTAATGTTCCTTATGCCTCTGCAGTAGGGTCCATTATGTATGCCATGGTATGCACTCGACCGGATGTTGCATATGCTTTGAGTATGTGCAGCAGATACCAGTCAAACCCAGGAGAGGCGCACTGGATGGCAGCAAAGAATATCCTTAAGTACTTAAGAAGGACTAAGGATGATTTCTTGGTCTATGTGGAGATAATGAGTTGGTTGCCACTGGATACACCGATGCAAGCTTCCAAAGTGACAAAGATGATTTCGATCACAATCTGGTTTCATTTTTTGTCTAAATGGAGGGCTGTGAGCTGGAAGAGTTCTAAGCAGAGTACCATCGCAGATTCTACAACAGAGGCTGAGTATATTGCAGCAAGTGATGCAGCAAAAGAAGCTTTTTGGATCAAAAAGTTCATTAGTGAACTTGGTGTAGTTCCTAGCATTGAAAATGGCATTGAGTTGTATTGTGACAACAATGGTGCCATTTCCCAGTCCAAGGAACCCAGATCGCACCAAAAATCCAAACATGTGCTCAGGAGATTCCATCTTATTCGAGAGATCGTTGAAAGAGGGGATGTGAAAGTAAGCAAGGTTCATACTGAGGATAACGTGGCTGATCCTCTGACTAAACCGCTTGCTCAACCTAAGCATGAGAGTCATACTAGGTCTATGGGCTTAGGCATATGGGAGAATGGCTTTAGTTTGTTTACTTTATGTTTACAATTGTAAAGACATTTATTATGTTTTGAATGTTTATCAATAAAAGTTCATTCTTATTTAATTGTTTGGTTTAGTATTAAATAAAATGTCAAATAACTTGTGTTTTCAAATAGGATTATCGAAAACGTTTTGATAATGGAACCCTATAAAGTGAACTGAAATCACAACTTATTAAGTCCCTAGTATGAATCACTAAATTGGACATAAGTGATTTATGAGAAGACTAGCATGTAATTAATTGATAGTGCAGTTCCATGGGCTATGGAGACATAGGGATGTCTAATTGATTATATGGATGTGTACTTGATGCATTGAGACTTGACCTAACTAGATTCTAAAAGTAGAATCAAAATTCTATATTTAGTGGATTCCTTAGACATGAGTATGTCTTAATAACCATGAGACAATTAGTTTAACCTTGACTCTGTTAAACGCCGCGCCGTAAAAGGAGGTTATAAAAGCAGTGATCAGGTGGGCTAAGAATTGAGTGGGAGTTATGGTCATACAAGAGTGAATAAGTCCTCCTATTTGATAGGAATGGTGTCTGGCTCTTGATGATCGAGAACTGAAAAATTGCATGGCCATGCGGAATGGGATGGAAATGTTAATCTTTATTTGAACAGTTTCGAACTCGGCGATCAAGAAACTAGAATTTAGAATAACAGTGTGTTATCAAATTTTGCATTAAGAGACTTAAGAATTTAGCATTGCTTTCTTGTCTTTCGGTCAAGTGGAGATTGAGGAATTATGTCCTTAGACATTTCCGGCACTTACTAAATACAAATAGGAATTAATTATGAAGATAATAAGTTATTATTTTAGGTAATCATATTTGCTTGCTAGAGAATAAATGTGATTAGTAGGACAATATTGATTGGACCTACAACTAAAATAATTTAATCCTATAAGGTCACACATATAAGCACTAATTGGAATGGGCCCAAAAGGCCCGATGGGAAACCGTTCTATAAGGGAAAGAATGTTGGACTTTGGTTTTGTGTTAACCTAAAACTCTCACATTATAATAGTTATAATGTCGGGATTTAGAAATCACGTTCATTCAATCTGACAAAAAGGAAAACACAAAACCCTAATTCTATTTCTCTGAAACGTCCGTTCTTCCCAAACAAAGCAAGAGGATTGATCGTGATCGTTCTCTTCCGTACTAGCATACGTGGGATTCAATTGGTGCTTGTGGACTAAGTAGAGGAGCAACAAGTGGGCTCTAAGATCTTTGAAAGCTTGCATACGGAACGGGAGAACACGCTACAAAGGTGATTATTCTTTCGACTTAATCTGATCTATATTATTGTTATACATGTGATCCTGTGATAGATGTTAGGAAATTTGTTCCTGAAATTCCGCTTTATGCATCTATATGTTCCTACAAAGGCATGACCCAAGGAAAGGTAAGCAAGGGCACGACATGGCCCAAGCAAGGTAAGCATGACCCAAGAAGGTAAGCAAGGGACGACATGGCCCAAGCAAGGCAAGGCCATGACCCAAGAAAGGTAAGCAAGGGCACGACATGGCCCAAGCAGGTAAGCATGACCCCAAGAAAGGTAAGCAAGGGCACGAACATGGCCCAAGCAAGGTAAGCATGACCCAAGAAAGGTAAGCAAGGGCACGACATGGCCCAAGCAAGGCAAGGCATGACCCAAGAAAGGTAAGCAAGGTCACGACATGCCCATAACAAGGTAAGCAAGTCCAAGAAAGGTAAGCAAGGGCAGGACATGGCCCAAGCAAGGCAAGGCATGACCCAAGAAAGGTAAGCAAGGGCACGACATGGCCCAAACAAGGTAAGCATGACCCAAGAAAGGTAAGCAAGGGCACGACATGGCCCAAGCAAGGTAAGCAAGACCCAAGAAAGGTAAGCAAGGGCACGACATGGCCCAAGCAAGGCAAGGCATGACCTAAGAAAGGTAAGCAAGGCACGACATGGCCCAAGCAAGGTAAGCATGACCCAAGAAAGGTAAGCAAGGGCACGACATGGCCCAAACAAGGTAAGCAAGACCCAAGAAAGGTAAGCAAGGGCACGACATGGCCCAAGCAAGGCAAGGCATGACCCAAGAAAGTAAGCAAGGGCACGACATGGCCAAGCAAGGTAAGCATGACCCAAGAAAGGTAAGCAAGGCACGACATCGCCCAAGCAAGGCAAGGCATGACCCAAGAAAGGTAAGCAAGGGAACGACATGGCCCAAGCAAGGCAAGGCATGACCAAGAAAGGTAAGCAAGAGCACGACATGGCCCAAGCAAGGTAAGCATGACCCAAGAAGGTAAGCAAGGGCACGACCTGGCCCAAGCAAGGTAAGCATGACCCAAGAAAGGTAAGCAAGGGCACGACATGGCCCAAACAAGGCAAGGCAGGACCCAAGAAAGGTAAGAAAGGGCACGACATGGCCCAAGCAGGTAAGCATGACCCAAGAAAGGTAAGCAAGGCACGACATGGCCCAAGCAAGGCAAGGCATGACCCAAGAAAGGTAAGCAAGGGCACGACATGGGCCAAACAAGGTTAGCATGACCCAAGAAAGGTAAGTAAGGGCACGACATGGCCCAAGCAAGGCAAGGCATGACCCAAGAGAGGTAAGCAAGGCACGACATGGCCCAAGCAAGGCAAGGCATGACCAAGAAAGGTAAGGAAGGGCACGACATGACCCAAACAAGGTAAGCATGACCCAAGAAAGGTAAGCAAGGGCACGATATGGCCCAAGCAAGGCAAGGCATGACCCAAGAAAGGTAAGCAAGGGCACGACATGGCCCAAGCAAGGCAAGGCATGACCCAAGATAGGTAAGCAAGGGCACGACATGGCCAAGCAAGGCAAGGCATGACCAAGAAAGGTAAGCAAGGGCACGACATGGCCCAAACAAGGTAAGCATGACCAAGAAAGGTAAGCAAGGGCACGACATGGCCCAAGCAAGGCAAGGCATGACCCAAGAAAGGTAAGCAAGGGCACGACAAGTCCCAAGCAAGGCAAGGCATGACCCAAGAAAGGTAAGCAAGGGCACGACATGGCCCAAGCAAGGCAAGGCATGACCTAAGAAAGGTAAGCAAGGGTACGACATGGCCCAAGCATGGTAAGCATGACCCAGAAAGGTAAGCAAGGGCAAGACATGGCCCAAGCTAGGTAAGCATCACACAAGAAAGGTAAGCAGGGCACAACATGGCCCAAGCAAGGTAAGCAAGACCCAAGAAAGGTAAGCAAGGGCACGACATGGCCAATCAAGGCAAAGCATGACCCAAGAAAGGTAAGCATGACCCAAGCAAGGTAAGGCATGACCCAAGAAGGTAAGCAGGGCACGACATGGCCCAAGCAAGGTAAGCATGACCCAAGAAAGGTAAGCAAGGGCACGACATGGCCCAAGCAAGGCAAGGCATGACCCAAGAAAGGTAAGCAAGGGCACGACATGGCCCAAGCAGGTAAGCATGACCCAAGAAAGGTAAGCAAGGGCACGACATGCCCAAGCAAGGTAAGCATGACCCAAGAAAGGTAAGCAAGGGCACGACATGCCCAAGCAAGGCAAGGCATGACCCAAGAAAGGTAAGCAAGGGAACGACATGGCCCAAGCAAGGCAAGGCATGACCCAAGAAAGGTAAGCAAGAGCACGACATGGCCCAAGCAAGGTAAGCATGACCCAAGAAAGGTAAGCAGGGCACGACCTGGCCCAAGCAAGGTAAGCATGACCCAAGAAAGGTAAGCAAGGGCACGACATGGCCCAAACAAGGCAAGGCAGGACCCAAGAAAGGTAAGAAAGGGCACGACATGGCCCAAGCAAGGTAAGCAATGACCCAAGAAAGGTAAGCAAGGGCACGACATGGCCCAAGCAAGGCAAGGCATGACCCAAGAAAGGTAAGCAAGGGCACGACATGGCCCAAGCAAGGTTAAGCATGACCCAAGAAAGGTAAGCAAGGGCACGACATCGGCCCAAGCAAGGCAAGCATGACCCAAGAAGAGTAAGCAAGGGCACGACATGCCCAAGCCAGGCAAGGCATGACCCAAGAAAGGTAAGGCAAGGGCACGACATGGCCCCAACAAGGTAAGCATGACCCCAAGAACGGTAAGCAAGGGCACGACATGGCCTCAAGCAAGGTAAGCATGACCCACGAAAGGTAAGCAAGGGCACGACATGGCCCAAACAGGCAAGGTATGACCCAAGAAAGGTAAGAAAGGGCACGGACATGGCCCAAGCAAGGTAAGCATGCACCCAAGAAAGGTAAGCAAGGCACGACATGGCCCAAGCAAGGCAAGGCATGACCCAAGAAAGGTAAGCAAGGGCACGACATGGCCCAAACAAGGTAAGCATGACCCAAGAAAGGTAAGTAAGGGCACGCCATGCCCAAGCAAGGCAAGCAAGGGCAAGTCGTGGCAAAGAAAGGCATGTAAGGGCAAGTCGTGGCAAGGCATGGCCCAAGCAAGGTAAGCAAGGGAAAGTCGTGGCAAAGAAAGGCAAGAGGAAGGGATGGCAAGGCATATCCCAAGCAAGGTAAGCAAAGAAAGGTGTTACGGTTCGATGACGGAGTATTTCGGGGGATGACAGTTGTGGAATTGGCCTGCGACACGGCCATAGTACCGACTTGACCTTGAGTTTTCGTTGTTCAGAAAAAAAATCCAACGATGCATTGAGGGAATTTTTCGGCTCCGTAAAGTCGGGGGATGACGATGGTGGATTTGGCCCGCAATACGGCTAACGTCCCGACTTGACCTCGTTTTTTCGTATGCCGCAATGGTCCCGCGGTCGTCTCTCTGATGGGTTAGCGGAGGGGAGTTTGGGACTTGTCGACCGGATGCGGTCTGTTCTTGCGGGCAGCGGACCGAGCAGCCCACGAGCGCGGACTAAAATCTAGTTGACGTCGTCCTTCGAACAAACCTCGTAGGTATTGTAGGGGAGCTTGGGAATCCATGATCGGATGCGTGTGTTCTAGTGTGCGGGCAACGGACCAAGAAGCACACAAGAGCATACTAAATCTCGTCGTCGTTCCTTCGAGCAAACCTAGAACGGGTACTATAGTCGAGGGGAACTTGGGCCTCGATGACCGGATTCGGACTGTTCTTGTGTGCGGGCAGAGGACGAAGCAGCACACTAGAGAGCGGACTAAATCTCGTCGTCGATCTTTAAACAAACCTCTTGTCCCTTTTGGCTTTAGTGTGCTAATGTTTCCGAAACTCAATGCGGACCGTTCCCGGATGCGGGCGATATCAAGCGGCATGTGGGTGCAGTCCAATTCTAGTTGACGTTGTGTTAGCTAACCTTAGCCAGTGTTGTCCCGCCTCGATTTGTTTGTTTCTTTCACGTCAAACGGTGCTAGTCGGGGGACATCTAGCCCATCCTTGCGGCCACTTTGTGGTCGTGGGATGCAAGCTCGTTGTTTCTTGGCCAAGCGGTACGCTACGCGTGTGAGTGGTGTTTGGTTTTTTTAGCTGGCGGGCTCCGTGAACCGCACGCCGATAAACCTCTTCAGTGTTTGCTCCAAGTGCTATACAGGCCTTGGGCGAATGATGGTTTTCTGTGTTGCATTCCTAACGATCGCATTGACATGGACCAAGGGCATGGCATCCATAAGCACGCAAGGGAAAGGCATGGCCCAAGGCACAACAATCGGACCCAAGGCATGGCCCAAGGCAAAACGATCGGACCACATGCACAATAATGACCACTATGAATGAATTTTCCCGAAAACTTTCCAAAAATAGCAACCCGGGACCACACGGGCACCCCCCGAGGTCCCAAAATAAAAAATTTCAACACCAATGTTTTCTATATATATTTATATGTCTTTTCCTATTTTTTCGGATTTTTTGGGATTTTTTTGAATTTTTTGGGATTTTCCCCGTTTTTACCCCTAAAATAGCAACCCGGGACCACACGGGCACCCCCCTAGTCCAAAAATAAAAAATTTCAACACCAATAAATTTTTTGGGATTTTTTTGAATTTTTTGGGATTTTTTGAATTTTTCCCTTATTTTTCCCGTTTTTTACCCCTATTTTCCCTATTTTCGGAAAACAAAAATAATTTTTTTGAAAAAAAAAATTATGAAAATTAAGCTTAATGCCCATATAAGGTTTTCCAACAAAAAAAAACGGGCCATTATTATGACAAAAACTCAAGTTTTGAGCCATTATTATGTTACTGTCACTTGGGTGTTCACTAGGAAAATTTAGCTAATTCAAAATAAACATCTATAGGGGGAGGGTGAGAGTGGAAGAATGGATGGTCAAGGTTGGCTTAAAACTCTCTTGTGGGCACCGTTGGGCACCGTTGGGCATGGTCGGCCCCCCTACGACACCACACATGCCCATGACATTAGACGGATTGAAAATTTTGGATCATTCGACGGATTTGACGCATAATTTTTTGTCCGAGACCAGATTTGACGCGAAAAATTATTTTTTTGAAAAAAAAAAAAAATCAAAAAAATTCAAAAAAAATCAAAAAAAATATTAAAAAAAAAGGTTTTTGAAAGGGCAAGGGCACGACATGGCCCAAGCAAGGCAAGGTATGACCCAAAAAGGCAAGCAAGGGCACGACATGGCCCAAGCAAAGCAATGCATGACCCAAGAAAGGCAAGCAAGGGCAAGACATGGCCCAAGCAAGGCAATCCATGACCCAAGAAAGGCAAGCAAGGGCACGACATGGCCCAAGCAAGGCAAGACATGACCCAAGAAAGGCAAGCAAGGGCACGACATGGCCCAAGCAAGGCAAAGCATGACCCAAGAAAGGCAAGCAAGGGCACGACATGGCCCAAGAAAGGCAAGCAAGGGCACGACATGGCCCAAGCAAGCAAGGCATGACCAAAGAAAGGCAAGCAAGGGCACTGACATGGCCAAGCAAGGTCAGCATGACCCAAAGGAAAGGCAAGCAAGGGCAGGCACATGGCCCAAACAAGGCAAGGCATGACCAAGAAAGGGTAAAGCAAGGGCACGACATGGCCCAAAGCAAGGCAAGGCATGACCCAAAGAAAGGAATAAAGTCAATGGCACGACCATGGCCCAAGCAAGGTAAGCATGACCCAAGAAAGGCAAGCAAGGGCACGACATGGCCCAAGCAAGGCAAGGCATGACCCAAGAAAGGTAAGCAAGGGCACGACATGGCCCAAGAAGGCAAGGCATGACCGAAGAAAGGTAAGCAAGGCACGACATGGCCCAAGCAAGGCAAGGCATGACCCAAGAAAGGTAAGCAAGGGCACGAAATGGCCCAAGCAAGTGAATCAGGACCCAAGAAAGGTAAGCAAGGGCACGACATGGCCAAGCAAGGCAAGGCATGACCCAAGAAAGGCACGAAGGGCACGACATGGCCCACGCAAGGCAAGGCATGACCCAAGAAGGTAAGCAAGGGCACGACATGGCCCAAGCAGGAAGCATGACCCAAGAAAGGTAAGCAAGGGCACGACATGGCCCAAGCAAGGCAAGGCATGACCCAAGAAAGGTAAGCAAGGGCACGACATGGCCCAAGCAAGGCAAGGCATGACCCAAGAAAGGCTAAGCAAGGGCACGAAATGGCCCAAGCAAGGCAAGCATGACCCAAGAAAGGTAAGCAAGGGCACGACATGGCCCAAGCAAGGCAAGGCATGACCCAAGAAAGGCAAGCAAGGGCACGACATGGCCCAAGCAAGGCAAGGCATGACCCAAGAAAGGTAAGCAAGGGCACGACATGGCCCAAGCAAGGGAAGCATGACCCAAGAAAGGTAAGCAAGGGCACGACATGGCCCAAGCAAGGCAAGGCATGACCCAAGAAAGGTAAGCAAGGGCACGACATGGCCCAAGCAAGGTAAGCATGACCCAAGAAAGGCAAGCAAGGGCACGACTTGGCCCAAGCAAGGCAAGGCATGACCCAAGAAAGGTAAGCAAGGGCACGACATGGCCCAAGCAAGGCAAGGCATGACCCAAGAAAGGTAAGCAAGGGCACGACATGGCCCAAGCAAGGTAAGCATGACCCAAGAAAGGCAAGCAAGGGCACGACATGGCCCAAGCAAGGCAAGGCATGACCCAAGAAAGGTAAGCAAGGGCACGACATGGCCCAAGAAAGGCAAGCAAGGGTACGACATGGCCCAAGCAAGGTAAGGCATGACTCAAGAAAGGTAAGCAAGGGCACGACATGGCCCAAGCAAGGGAAGCATGACCCAAGAAAGGTAAGCAAGGGCACGACATGGCCCAAGCAAGGCAAGGCATGACCCAAAAAAGGTAAGCAAGGGCACGACATGGCCCAAGCAAGGTAAGCATGACCCAAGAAAGGTAAGCAAGGGCACGACATGGCCCAAACAAGGCAAGGTATGACCCAAGAAAGGTAAGAAAGGGCACGACATGGCCCAAGCAAGGTAAGCATCACCCAAGAAAGGTAAGCAAAGCACGACATGGCCCAAGCAAGGCAAGGCATGACCCAAGAAAGGTAAGCAAGGGCACGAAATGGCCCAAGCAAGGCAAGGCATGACACAAGAAAGGCAAGCAAGGGCACGACATGGCCCAAGCAAGGTAAGCATGACCCAAGAAAGGTAAGCAAGGGCACGACATGGCCCAAACAAGGCAAGGCATGACCCAAGAAAGGTAAGCAAGGGCACGACATGTCCCAAGCAAGGCAAGGCATGACCCAAGAAAGGTAAGCAAGGGCACGACATGGCCCAAGCAAGGCAAGGCATGACCCAAGAAAGGTAAGCAAGGGTACGACATGGCCCAAGCAAGGTAAGCATGACCCAAGAAAGGTAAGCAAGGGCACGACATGGCCCAAGCAAGGTAAGCATCACCCAAGAAAGGTATGCAAGGGCACGACATGGCCCAAGCAAGGTAAGCAAGACCCAAGAAAGGTAAGCAAGGGCACGACATGGCCCAAGCAAGGCAAAGCATGACCCAAGAAAGGTAAGCATGACCCAAGCAAGGTAAGGCATGACCTAAGAAAGGTAAGCAAGGGCACGACATGGCCCAAGCAAGGTAAGCATGACCCAAGAAAGGTAAGCAAGGGCACGACATGGCCCAAGCAAGGCAAGGCATGACCCAAGAAAGGTAAGCAAGGGCTTGACATGGCCCAAGCAAGGTAAGCATGACCCAAGAAAGGTAAGCAAGGGCACGACATGGCCCAAGCAAGGTAAGCATGACCCAAGAAAGGTAAGCAAGGCCACGACATGGCCCAAGCAAGGCAAGGCATGACCCAAGAAAGGTAAGCAAGGGCACGACATGCCCCATACAAGGTAAGCAAGACCCAAGAAAGGTAAGCAAGGGCAGGACATGGGCCAAGCAAGGCAAGGCATGACCCAAGAAAGGTAAGCAAGGGCACGACATGGCCCAAACAAGGTAAGCATGACCCAAGAAAGGTAAGCAAGGGCACGACATGGCCCAAACAAGGTAAGCAAGACCCAAGAAAGGTAAGCAAGGGCACGACATGGCCCAAACAAGGTAAGCAAGACCCAAGAAAGGTAAGCAAGGGCACGACATGGCCCAAGCAAGGCAAGGCATGACCAAGAAAGGTAAGCAAGGGCACGACATGGCCCAAGCAAGGTAAGCATGACCCAAGAAAGGTAAGCAAGGGCACGACATCGCCCAAGCAAGGCAAGGCATGACCCAAGAAAGGTAAGCAAGGGAACAACATGGCCCAAGCCAGGCAAGGCATGACCCAAGAAAGGTAAGCAAGGGCACGACATGGCCCCAGCAAGGTAAGCATGACCCAAGAAAGGTAAGCAAGGGCACGACATGGCCCAAGCAAGGTAAGCATGACCCAAGAAAGGTAAGCAAGGGCACGACATGGCCCAAACAAGGCAAGGTATGACCCAAGAAAGGTAAGAAAGGGCACGACATGGCCCAAGCAAGGTAAGCATCACCCAAGAAAGGTAAGCAAAGCACGACATGGCCCAAGCAAGGCAAGGCATGACCCAAGAAAGGTAAGCAAGGGCACGACATGGCCCAAACAAGGTAAGCATGACCCAAGAAAGGTAAGTAAGGGCACGCCATGCCCAAGCAAGGCAAGCAAGGGCAAGTCGTGGCAAAGAAAGGCATGTAAGGGCAAGTCGTGGCAAGGCATGGCCCAAGCAAGGTAAGCAAGGGAAAGTCGTGGCAAAGAAAGGCAAGAGGAAGGCATGGCAAGGCATATCCCAAGCAAGGTAAGCAAAGAAAGGTGTTACGGTTCGATTGACGGAGTATTTCGGGGGATGACGGTTGTGGAATTAGCCTGCGACACGGCCATAGTACCGACTTGACCTTGAGTTTTCGTTGTTCAGAAAAAAATCCAACGATGCATTGAGGGAATTTTTCGGCTCCGTAAAGTCGGGGGATGACGGTGGTGGATTTGGCCCGCAATACGGCTAACGTCCCGACTTGACCTCGTTTTTTCTTATGCCGCAATGGTCCCGCGGTCGTCTCTCGGATGGGTTAGCGGAGGGGAGTTTGGGACTTGTCGACCGGATGCGGTCTGTTCTTGCGGGCAGCGGACCGAGCAGCCCACGAGCGCGGACTAAAATCTAGTTGACGTCGTCCTTCGAACAAACCTCGTAGGTATTGTAGGGGAGCTTGGGAATCCATGATCGGATGCGGTGTGTTCTAGTGTGCGGGCAACGGACCAAGAAGCACACAAGAGCATACTAAATCTCGTCGTCGTTCCTTCGAGCAAACCTAGAACGGGTACTATAGTCGAGGGGAACTTGGGCCTCGATGACCGGATTCGGACTGTTCTTGTGTGCGGGCAGAGGACCAAGCAGCACACTAGAGAGCGGACTAAATCTCGTCGTCGATCTTTAAACAAACCTCTTGTCCCTTTTGGCTTTAGTGTGCTAATGTTTCCGAAACTCAATGCGGACCGTTCCCGGATGCGGGCGATATCAAGCGGCATGTGGGTGCAGTCCAATTCTAGTTGACGTTGTGTTAGCTAACCTTAGCCAGTGTTGTCCCGCCTCGATTTGTTTGTTTCTTTCACGTCAAACGGTGCTAGTCGGGGGACATCTAGCCCATCCTTGCGGCCACTTTGTGGTCGTGGGATGCAAGCTCGTTGTTTCTTGGCCAAGCGGTACGCTACGCGTGTGAGTGGTGTTTGGTTTTTTTAGCTGGCGGGCTCCGTGAACCGCACGCCGATAAACCTCTTCAGTGTTTGTTCCAAGTGCTATACAGGCCTTGGGCGAGTGATGGTTTTCTGTGTTGCATTCCTAACGATCGCATTGACATGGACCAAGGGCATGGCATCCATAAGCACGCAAGGGAAAGGCATGGCCCAAGGCACAACAATCGGACCCAAGGCATGGCCCAAGGCAAAACGATCGGACCACATGCACAATAATGACCACTATGAATGAATTTTCCCGAAAACTTTCCAAAAATAGCAACCCGGGACCACACGGGCACCCCCCGAGGTCCCAAAATAAAAAATTTCAACACCAATGTTTTCTATATATATTTATATGTCTTTTCCTATTTTTTCGGATTTTTTGGGATTTTTTGGGATTTTCCCCGTTTTTACCCCTAAAATAGCAACCCGGGACCACACGGGCACCCCCCTAGGTCCAAAAATAAAAAATTTCAACACCAATAAATTTTTTGGGATTTTTTTGAATTTTTTGGGATTTTTTTGAGATTTTTTTGAATTTTTCCCTTATTTTTCCCGTTTTTACCCCTATTTTCCCTATTTTCGGAAAACAAAAATAATTTTTTTGAAAAAAAAAAAATTATGAAAATTAAGCTTAATGCCCATATAAGGTTTTCCAACAAAAAAAACGGGGCATTATTATGACAAAAACTCAAGTTTTGAGCCATTATTATGTTACTGTCACTTGGGTGTTCACTAGGAAAATTTAGCTAATTCAAAATAAACATCTATAGGGGGAGGGTGAGAGTGGAAGAATGGATGGTCAAGGTTGGCTTAAAACTCTCTTGTGGGCACCGTTGGGCACCGTTGGGCATGGTCGGCCCCCCTACGACACCACACATGCCCATGACATTAGACGGATTGAAAATTTTGGATCATTCGACGGATTTGACGCATAATTTTTTGTCCGAGACCCGATTTGACGCGAAAAATTATTTTTTTGAAAAACAAAAAAAAATCAAAAAAATTCAAAAAAAATTCAAGAAAAATATTAAAAAAAAGCATGACCCAAGCAAGGCAAAGCATGACCCAAGAAAGGCAAGCATGACCCAAGCAAGGCAAAGCATGACCCAAGAAAGGCAAGCAAGGGCACGACATGGCCCAAGAAAGGCAAGCAAGGGCACGACATGGCCCAAGCAAGGCAAGGCATGACCAAAGAAAGGCAAGCAAGGGCACGACATGGCCTAAGCAAGGCAAGGCATGACCCAAGAAAGGCAAGCAAGGGCACGACATGACCCAAGCAAGGCAAGGCATGACCCAAGAAAGCCAAGCAAGGGCACGACATGGCCCAAGCAAGGCAAGGCATGACCCAAGAAAGGTAAGCAAGGGCACGACATGGCCCAAGCAAGGCAAGGCATGACCCAAGAAAGGTAAGCAAGGGCACGACATGGCCCAAGCAAGGTAAGCATGACCCAAGAAAGGCAAGCAAGGGCACGACTTGGCCCAAGCAAGGCAAGGCATGACCCAAGAAAGGTAAGCAAGGGCAAGACATGGCCCAAGCAAGGCAAGGCATGACCCAAGAAAGGTAAGCAAGGGCACGACATGGCCCAAGCAAGGGAAGCATGACCCAAGAAAGGTAAGCAAGGGCACGACATGGCCCAAGCAAGGCAAGGCATGACCCAAGAAAGGCAAGCAAGGGCACGACATGGCCTAAGCAAGGCAAGGCATGACCCAAGAAAGGCAAGCAAGGGCACGACATGACCCAAGCAAGGCAAGGCATGACCCAAGAAAGCCAAGCAAGGGCACGACATGGCCCAAGCAAGGCAAGGCATGACCCAAGAAAGGTAAGCAAGGGCACGACATGGCCCAAGCAAGGCAAGGAATGCCACAAGAAAGGCAAGCAAGGGCACGACATGGCCCAAGCAAGGCAAGGCATGACCCAAGAAAGGTAAGCAAGGGCACGACATGGCCCAAGCAAGGCAAGGCATGACCCAAGATAGGTAAGCAAGGGCACGACATGGCCAAGCAAGGCAAGGCATGACCAAGAAAGGTAAGCAAGGGCACGACATGGCCCAAACAAGGTAAGCATGACCCAAGAAAGGTAAGCAAGGGCACGACATGGCCCAAGCAAGGCAAGGCATGACCCAAGAAAGGTAAGCAAGGGCACGACATGTCCCAAGCAAGGCAAGGCATGACCCAAGAAAGGTAAGCAAGGGCACGACATGGCCCAAGCAAGGCAAGGCATGACCCAAGAAAGGTAAGCAAGGGTACGACATGGCCCAAGCAAGGTAAGCATGACCTAAGAAAGGTAAGCAAGGGCACGACATGGCCCAAGCAAGGCAAGCATGACCCAAGAAAGGTAAGCAAGGGCACGACATGGCCCAAGCAAGGCAAGGCATGACCAAGAAAGGTAAGCAAAGGCACGACATGGCCCAAACAAGGTAAGCATGACCCAAGAAAGGTAAGCATGGGCAGAGCATGACCCAAGAAAGGTAAGCATGACCCAAGCAAGGTAAGGCTGAAGGAATTATGTCCTTAGACATTTCCGGCAATTACTAAATACAAATAGGAATTAATTATGAAGATAATAAGTTAATTATTTTAGTAATCATATTTGCTTGCTAGAGAATAAATGTGATTAGTAGGACAATATTGATTGGACCTACAACTAAAATAATTTAATCCTATAAGGTCACACATATAAGCACTAATTGGAATGGGCCCAAAAGGCCCGATGGCAACCGGTCTATTAAGGAAAAGAATGTTGGGCTTTGGTTTTGTGTTAACCTAAAACTCTCACATTATAATAGTTATAATCTCAGGGATTTAGAAATCACGTTCATTCAATATCTGACAAAAAGGAAAACACAAAAACCCTAATTCTATTTCTCTGAAACGCCGTTCTTCCCAAACAAAGCAAGAGATTGATCGTGATCGTTCTCTTCCGTACTAGCATACATGGGATTCAATTGGTGCTTGTGGACTAAGTAGAGGAGCAACAAGTGGGGCTCTAAGATCTTTGAAGCTTGCATACGAACGGGAGAACACGCTACAAAGGTGATTATTCTTTCGACTTAATCTGATCTATATTATTGTTATGCATGTGATCCTGTGATAGATGTTAGGAAATTGTTTCCTGAAATTCCGCTTTATGCATCTATATGTTCCTACAGTGGTATCAGTTTTAGCCTCTTGCATAATATTTTATGATCATGATTGTATGCAACATTATTATTTTGATTCAATTAAGGGAAGATTTATTTATGGCTTGAATTTGCAAAATTAATATATGATATTAATTGATTGGAATCATTAAATCGTGATTTAATTAATTTTTGCTCAAAATAAATTTATAAAATTCCGAAATTTTTATCACAGGTTTGAAATTAACAGTTAATATCTCATAAAAATTTTCGGATTTTTTAAAAATTAAATTCGTCAGATTTTAAATTATTTAATTGTTAATAAGATTAATCATGGAAATAATTTGTTAACAATTAAAGATTTGATTTTTAATTTGTTAAATAAATCTACTGATTATCCCCTAATTTTTATACAATAGCCGAAATTTTTTGGTAATTTTTTAACTAATTTTCGGAATTTTTGTATATTAATTATTGAATTTGGTTAATTTTTATGTTTAATTCGATTAATCATAAAATTTAAGGATAACAATTAAAATTTTTGATTTTATTTGTTAAGAAAATTCAATAGATCTTCCTGGTAATTTAATTCGAATTTTTCGGATTATAATTGTTATTTTCTTGAATTATTTGAATAAAATGAGATAATTATGCCTTAAATTTTGAATTCTTGTTAGATTTAATTTTAATAAAGAGTTTAAATTGAAATCTAACTTCTAACAACCCTAAAATTCAGTTTAAGGATTGTTAATTTATTCAAAATTTTTTGCCATTATTTTCGGATAATTAAACCCTAATTAAATTGTTAATCTTTAACAAAAGTTGAATAAAGATTAATTTAATTTAGGTAATTGTTACCCAAATTAAAATAACAACCTCCATGGCTGGGTGGCCACCACCCGCGACGGTGGAGCCACGGTGGAAGGATAATTAGGGCGGCGTTCCGGCGAGGCAGGGGCGGGTCTCATGCCTGCCTGCTGTTCTCTTGCTTTAAAACAATAAAAATAAAAAATAAAAAAAAAAGGAAAAGAAGAAAGGGGATTTTTCATACAATTAATTTCCAAAAAGTTTGAGTAATTTGATTTTTTTTAAAAATTGGAAAATCAGATCTTCGTTTTGAGCATAATTCGTAATTTTCAATGAATGCAAATTCTAGATTAATGAGATTATTCTAGCCATATTTAAATAGTAATTGAATTAAAATAATGTTAAACTTAAATTGTTTAAGTTTTTAGTATTATTTTGGAAATGTTATTTGCTTATTAATAGTTAATAAGTAAATAATTTTTGTCTAATATATTTTAATATTATATGCGTGTATGGAATATTATGATATTTTGTTACAGGCAAGTGACTAGTATGGCCCAAAATATGATAGAAAATACGATCTGCGTATCGTTTTGTATTCTTGTAAATTTTGAAATACGATCTGCGCATCGTTCTGTATTGTTGTAATTTAATTTAAAAGTTTAAATTAGATTATAAAGTTCGTATTATGAGTTCGATGAAGTAAGAAGGTTCAATCAAAAATTCAAGGATGGAGATCCAAGAAAGATGAACAGGAACCCAAGAAGATTTGAGCTTATTTTTTAGGGGCCATACTAGGATCACATTTATTTTTATGCATTTTATATTACCTTAAAATGCTTATTGAGTTTATGTATGTGGTTATTTAAAGCAATGTGTTCACTTTTAATTAACCAACATAGTAAACTTAGGTCCCAAAATAATATTGAGTTTAAGTGCTTTTCCATACAACACCTATAAAGCCTTAGATCATGAGTAATAGGTTCTGCCAAAGCAGGGTGTTGCTTATAATTCCGGGGATAGTAGGGTAGGTTTTTTGAAACTTACATGTTAATGTTTGGTTTAACTCAACAAAACTATCAAAAGACAAAGTTTTGGGTTTTGAAGCTAAGAGATAGGAAAATACAAAGAGTTGTTAACCTGTCTACCAAGAGTTATAATCAGTTATAATTAGTAAAATGTTTACTTACCTCGAATACTATAAATTAAAGTAGCAGGGCCAAAGTCCGTTTAATTGTAGTGGGAGGGGATCTTGGTTAATTCTTTATTCAATGGGGACTTCTAATTTTGAATAAAGGGTAGTAGTGAATTGAATTTGTTTAATTGCTACTTTTGATAAACATTATATTGAATCTTGCTTTACTTTTATTGTAGTTATCATGTCTGGTGCAAACAACTCTACTTTTAACTTGCGCCCTCTAATTGAAAAAGACAAACTGAATGCTACCAACTTCCTACAATGGCAAATGGCTGTGAGAATTGTTCTCAGAGCGGAAGGAAAAGAAAGTGTTCTTGACAATCCTCTCCCTGAACCCTTGCCAGAAAATGCTACTGCAGCTCAAAAGCGAGCTAGACAAACTCTAGAGGATAACTCCTTGCAAGTAACATGCTTGATGCTTGCTTGCATGGAACCAGAGTATCAAAAACGTTTTGATGGTCTGGATGCCTACATCATAATCCAGCAACTGAAAACTTTGTTTCAGAAAAATGCTAGATTGGAGAGATTTGAAGCAAACTGCAAACTTCTGGATTCCAAGTTGGAAGAGGGGAAGCCCGTTGGTCCGCATGTGTTCGATTTAATTTGATTGGACATTTTCAGACCATGGAGAAATTGGGTTTCCCTTATCCTAAGGACCTGGCAACTGACATAGTCATCAGATCCTTGCCTGAAGATTTTCATAACTTTAAGTTGAACTTCTACATGCAAGGAGGGGAGGCTACCCTGCAAGAGTTGCATGGTTCACTAATTCAGGCTGAGAGAAACTTACCAAGTAAACCTAAACATAAGGATGTTCTAATGGTTAGTAAAGGTAAGCAGTTCAAGAAGAAATGGGCTCCCATGAAGAAGAACAAGGGCAAGGTAGTTGCCAATGAGAACTCTTCAACCAAGCCAAAGGCCACTCCCAAGGCTAAGGTAGCTGCTCAACATGAGTGCTACCACTGCCACAAGATTGGTCATTGGAAGAGGAACTGCCCCAAATATCTGGAGGATAAGAAGACTGGTGCTTTAACTTCAGGTATCTATGTCATAGAAGTTAATTTAGCTACAACTGCTTCTTGGGTATTTGATACCGCTTGTGGATCTCACATTATTGGTAATGTGCAGGGACTAAAAAGAAGTAGGAGCTTGAGCAAAGGCGAAGTGGATCTCCGAGTAGGCAATGGAGCAAGAGTTGCTGCTTTAGCTGTAGGAGATTATAGTTTACGCTTGCCTTCTGGTTTAATATTAGAACTTTATAATTGTTATTACGTTCCAGTTATTACCAAGAACATAATTTCTATTCCGATTTTGGATTCGGAAGGTTTTTCATTTCAAATTATGAATAATTGTTGTTCAGCATATTTGAATGGTATGTTCTATGTCTCTGCTAAATTATCAAATGGTTTGTATGTACTAGACTTACAAAACCATATCTATCACATAGAAAACAAGAAACACAAACCAAATGATTTGAACCCTACTTACCTATGGCATTGTCGATTAGGCCACATAAGCTCAAAGCGCATAGAGAAACTTCATAAGGATGGAATTCTCAAATCATTTGATTTTGAATCATTTGAAGTATGTGAGTTTTGCTTAATGGGGAAAATGACAAAATCTCCTTTCACAGGCTCAAGTGAAAGGGCCAATGATCTTTTAGCCCTCATACATACTGATGTGTGCGGACCTATGAGTACTTTGGCTAGGGGAGGGTACGGGTATTTCATTACTTTTACTGATGATGTGAGCAGATTTCGATATGTTTACCTCATGCGACATAAGTCGGAATCCTTTGAAAAGTTCAAGGAATTCCAAAATGAAGTACAAAACCAACTTGGAAAGAAAATTAAAGCATTGCGATCCGATCGTGGTGGTGAATATTTATCTCAAGAGTTTGGTGATCATTTGAAAGATTGTGGAATACTTTCGCAATTGACTCCACCAGGGACACCACAATTGAATGGGGTTTCCGAAAGAAGGAACCGAACTCTATTAGATATGGTTCGGTCCATGATGAGTCTTGCTAACCTTCCTGCCTCATTTTGGGGATTTGCGCTTGAAACAGCGGCATTCACACTCAACAGAGCTCCGTCCAAAGCAGTAGAAAAGACGCCATATGAGATGTGGACTGGAAAAGTTCCGAAATTGTCTTTTCTAAGGACATGGGGTTGTGAAGTTTATGTAAAACGTTTACTTTCTGATAAGCTTTCACCCAAGTCCGATAAGTGTCTTTTTGTGGGTTACCCAAAACAGACTAAGGGATACTACTTCTACAACCAAAGCGAAAACAAAGTGTTTGTTGCTCGCGATGGTGTCTTTCTGGAAAAGGAGTTTATTTCCAGAAAAACAAGTGGGAGTAATGTATATCTCGAAGAAATTCGAGATGAGCAACAAATGGATGAGGTTCACACCTCGTCAGAGACGACCCAACATGAAAATGCTCAGGAGGCGGTGCATTCCATTCATGCGCCTTCTACCGTCCCACTTGGAGATAATCCATGCGAAGTCTCTCAACCTAATGAGGTGGAAACTTCTCCTGTTGTACCCCAACGTAGGTCTAGTAGGACTGTCATGGTATTGACTATGATGAAACCTTCTCACCAGTAGCCATGCTGAAATCCATTAGGATAATTCTTGCGATTGCTGCCTTTCATGACTATGAGATCTGGCAGATGGACGTCAAAACCGCTTTCTTGAATGGGTTCTTGAAAGAGGATGTGTACATGACACAACCACAAGGTTTTGAAGATCCAAACAGTCCAAGAAAAGTTTGCAAACTTAAGAAGTCCATTTATGGGCTTAAGCAAGCATCCCGGAGTTGGAACCTCAGATTTGATGAGGCAGTCAAATCTTTTGGCTTCCTCAGAAATGAAGAGGAATCTTGTATATACAAGAAGTTGAGTGGGAGTAGTATTGCTTTCCTAGTCTTGTATGTGGATGACATACTTCTCATAGGAAACGACAAGACCATGCTTGAGTCAGTCAAGGAATGGCTTAAAAGTTGTTTTTCCATGAAAGACCTAGGAGAAGCTGAATACATCTTGGGAATAAGGATCCATAGAGATAGATCCAAAAGGCTGATTGGACTTAGCCAAGAGACTTATATTGATAAGGTTCTTGCAAGGTTCAAGCTGGAAAACTCCAAAAGAGGTTTCATTCCCATGCAACATGGCATTTCACTTGGCAAGACTCAGTGTCCTTCGACACCTGATGAGGTCAAGCGCATGAGTAATGTTCCTTATGCCTCTGCAGTAGGGTCCATTATGTATGCCATGGTATGCACTCGACCGGATGTTGCATATGCTTTGAGTATGTGCAGCAGATACCAGTCAAACCCAGGAGAGGCGCACTGGATGGCAGCAAAGAATATCCTTAAGTACTTAAGAAGGACTAAGGATGATTTCTTGGTCTATGGTGGAGATAATGAGTTGGTTGCCACTGGATACACCGATGCAAGCTTCCAAAGTGACAAAGATGATTTCCGATCACAATCTGGTTTCATTTTTTGTCTAAATGGAGGGGCTGTGAGCTGGAAGAGTTCTAAGCAGAGTACCATCGCAGATTCTACAACAGAGGCTGAGTATATTGCAGCAAGTGATGCAGCAAAAGAAGCTGTTTGGATCAAAAAGTTCATTAGTGAACTTGGTGTAGTTCCTAGCATTGAAAATGGCATTGAGTTGTATTGTGACAACAATGGTGCCATTTCCCAGTCCAAGGAACCCAGATCGCACCAAAAATCCAAACATGTGCTCAGGAGATTCCATCTTATTCGAGAGATCGTTGAAAGAGGGGATGTGAAAGTAAGCAAGGTTCATACTGAGGATAACGTGGCTGATCCTCTGACTAAACCGCTTGCTCAACCTAAGCATGAGAGTCATACTAGGTCTATGGGGCTTAGGCATATGGGAGAATGGCTTTAGTTTGTTTACTTTATGTTTACAATTGTAAAGACATTTATTATGTTTTGAATGTTTATCAATAAAAGTTCATTCTTATTTAATTGTTTGGTTTAGTATTAAATAAAATGTCCAAATAACTTGTGTTTTTCAAATAGGATTATCGAAAACGTTTTGATAATGGAACCCTATAAAGTGAACTGAAATCACAACTTATTAAGTCCCTAGTATGAATCACTAAATTGGACATAAGTGATTTATGAGAAGACTAGCATGTAATTAATTGATAGTGCAGTTCCATGGGCTATGGAGACATAGGGATGTCTAATTGATTATATGGATGTGTACTTGATGCATTGAGACTTGACCTAACTAGATTCTAAAAGTAGAATCAAAATTCTATATTTAGTGGATTCCTTAGACATGAGTATGTCTTAATAACCATGAGACAATTAGTTTAACCTTGACTCTGTTAAACGCCGCGCCGTAAAAGGAGGTTATAAAAGCAGTGATCAGGTGGGCTAAGAATTGAGTGGGAGTTATGGTCATACAAGAGTGAATAAGTCCTCCTATTTGATAGGAATGGTGTCTGGGCCTCTTGATGAGCGAGAACTGAAAAATTGCATGGCCATGCGGAATGGGATTGAAATGTTAATCTTTATTTGAACAGTTCGAACTCGGCGATCAAGAAACTAGAATTTGAGAATAACAGTGTGTTATCAAATTTTGGCATTAAGAGACTTAAGGAATTTAGCATTGCTTTCTTGTCTTCGGTCAAGTGGGAGATTGAAGGAATTATGTCCTTAGACATTTCCGGCAATTACTAAATACAAATAGGAATTAATTATGAAGATAATAAGTTAATTATTTTAGTAATCATATTTGCTTGCTAGAGAATAAATGTGATTAGTAGGACAATATTGATTGGACCTACAACTAAAATAATTTAATCCTATAAGGTCACACATATAAGCACTAATTGGAATGGGCCCAAAAGGCCCGATGGCAACCGGTCTATTAAGGGAAAGAATGTTGGGCTTTGGTTTTGTGTTAACCTAAAACTCTCACATTATAATAGTTATAATGTCAGGGATTTAGAAATCACGTTCATTCAATATCTGACAAAAAGGAAAACACAAAAACCCTAATTCTATTTCTCTGAAACGCCGTTCTTCCCAAACAAAGCAAGAGATTGATCGTGATCGTTCTCTTCCGTACTAGCATACGTGGGATTCAATTGGTGCTTGTGGACTAAGTAGAGGAGCAACAAGTGGGGCTCTAAGATCTTTGAAGCTTGCATACGAACGGGAGAACACGCTACAAAGGTGATTATTCTTTCGACTTAATCTGATCTATATTATTGTTATACATGTGATCCTGTGATAGATGTTAGGAAATTGTTTCCTGAAATTCCGCTTTATGCATCTATATGTTCCTACAAAGGCATGACCCAAGAAAGGTAAGCAAGGGCACGACATGGCCCAAGCAAGGTAAGCATGACCCAAGAAAGGTAAGCAAGGGCACGACATGGCCCAAGCAAGGCAAGGCATGACCCAAGAAAGGTAAGCAAGGGCACGACATGGCCCAAGCAAGGTAAGCATGACCCAAGAAAGGTAAGCAAGGGCACGACATGGCCCAAGCAAGGTAAGCATGACCCAAGAAAGGTAAGCAAGGGCACGACATGGCCCAAGCAAGGCAAGGCATGACCCAAGAAAGGTAAGCAAGGTCACGACATGCCCCATACAAGGTAAGCAAGTCCCAAGAAAGGTAAGCAAGGGCAGGACATGGCCCAAGCAAGGCAAGGCATGACCCAAGAAAGGTAAGCAAGGGCACGACATGGCCCAAACAAGGTAAGCATGACCCAAGAAAGGTAAGCAAGGGCACGACATGGCCCAAGCAAGGTAAGCAAGACCCAAGAAAGGTAAGCAAGGGCACGACATGGCCCAAGCAAGGCAAGGCATGACCTAAGAAAGGTAAGCAAGGGCACGACATGGCCCAAGCAAGGTAAGCATGACCCAAGAAAGGTAAGCAAGGGCACGACATGGCCCAAACAAGGTAAGCAAGACCCAAGAAAGGTAAGCAAGGGCACGACATGGCCCAAGCAAGGCAAGGCATGACCCAAGAAAGGTAAGCAAGGGCACGACATGGCCCAAGCAAGGTAAGCATGACCCAAGAAAGGTAAGCAAGGGCACGACATCGCCCAAGCAAGGCAAGGCATGACCCAAGAAAGGTAAGCAAGGGAACGACATGGCCCAAGCAAGGCAAGGCATGACCCAAGAAAGGTAAGCAAGAGCACGACATGGCCCAAGCAAGGTAAGCATGACCCAAGAAAGGTAAGCAAGGGCACGACCTGGCCCAAGCAAGGTAAGCATGACCCAAGAAAGGTAAGCAAGGGCACGACATGGCCCAAACAAGGCAAGGCAGGACCCAAGAAAGGTAAGAAAGGGCACGACATGGCCCAAGCAAGGTAAGCATGACCCAAGAAAGGTAAGCAAGGCACGACATGGCCCAAGCAAGGCAAGGCATGACCCAAGAAAGGTAAGCAAGGGCACGACATGGGCCAAACAAGGTTAGCATGACCCAAGAAAGGTAAGTAAGGGCACGACATGGCCCAAGCAAGGCAAGGCATGACCCAAGAGAGGTAAGCAAGGGCACGACATGGCCCAAGCAAGGCAAGGCATGACCAAGAAAGGTAAGGAAGGGCACGACATGACCCAAACAAGGTAAGCATGACCCAAGAAAGGTAAGCAAGGGCACGATATGGCCCAAGCAAGGCAAGGCATGACCCAAGAAAGGTAAGCAAGGGCACGACATGGCCCAAGCAAGGCAAGGCATGACCCAAGATAGGTAAGCAAGGGCACGACATGGCCAAGCAAGGCAAGGCATGACCAAGAAAGGTAAGCAAGGGCACGACATGGCCCAAACAAGGTAAGCATGACCCAAGAAAGGTAAGCAAGGGCACGACATGGCCCAAGCAAGGCAAGGCATGACCCAAGAAAGGTAAGCAAGGGCACGACAAGTCCCAAGCAAGGCAAGGCATGACCCAAGAAAGGTAAGCAAGGGCACGACATGGCCCAAGCAAGGCAAGGCATGACCTAAGAAAGGTAAGCAAGGGTACGACATGGCCCAAGCATGGTAAGCATGACCCAAGAAAGGTAAGCAAGGGCAAGACATGGCCCAAGCTAGGTAAGCATCACACAAGAAAGGTAAGCAAGGGCACAACATGGCCCAAGCAAGGTAAGCAAGACCCAAGAAAGGTAAGCAAGGGCACGACATGGCCCAATCAAGGCAAAGCATGACCCAAGAAAGGTAAGCATGACCCAAGCAAGGTAAGGCATGACCCAAGAAAGGTAAGCAAGGGCACGACATGGCCCAAGCAAGGTAAGCATGACCCAAGAAAGGTAAGCAAGGGCACGACATGGCCCAAGCAAGGCAAGGCATGACCCAAGAAAGGTAAGCAAGGGCACGACATGGCCCAAGCAAGGTAAGCATGACCCAAGAAAGGTAAGCAAGGGCACGACATGGCCCAAGCAAGGTAAGCATGACCCAAGAAAGGTAAGCAAGGGCACGACATTGCCCAAGCAAGGCAAGGCATGACCCAAGAAAGGTAAGCAAGGGAACGACATGGCCCAAGCAAGGCAAGGCATGACCCAAGAAAGGTAAGCAAGAGCACGACATGGCCCAAGCAAGGTAAGCATGACCCAAGAAAGGTAAGCAAGGGCACGACCTGGCCCAAGCAAGGTAAGCATGACCCAAGAAAGGTAAGCAAGGGCACGACATGGCCCAAACAAGGCAAGGCAGGACCCAAGAAAGGTAAGAAAGGGCACGACATGGCCCAAGCAAGGTAAGCATGACCCAAGAAAGGTAAGCAAGGCACGACATGGCCCAAGCAAGGCAAGGCATGACCCAAGAAAGGTAAGCAAGGGCACGACATGGGCCAAACAAGGTTAGCATGACCCAAGAAAGGTAAGTAAGGGCACGACATGGCCCAAGCAAGGCAAGGCATGACCCAAGAGAGGTAAGCAAGGGCACGACATGGCCCAAGCAAGGCAAGGCATGACCAAGAAAGGTAAGGAAGGGCACGACATGACCCAAACAAGGTAAGCATGACCCAAGAAAGGTAAGCAAGGGCACGACATGGCCTAAGCAAGGTAAGCATGACCCAAGAAAGGTAAGCAAGGGCACGACATGGCCCAAACAAGGCAAGGCATGACCCAAGAAAGGTAAGAAAGGGCACGACATGGCCCAAGCAAGGTAAGCATGACCCAAGAAAGGTAAGCAAGGCACGACATGGCCCAAGCAAGGCAAGGCATGACCCAAGAAAGGTAAGCAAGGGCACGACATGGCCCAAACAAGGTAAGCATGACCCAAGAAAGGTAAGTTAGGGCACGCCATGCCCAAGCAAGGCAAGCAAGGGCAAGTCGTGGCAAAGAAAGGCATGTAAGGGCAAGTCGTGGCAAGGCATGGCCCAAGCAAGGTAAGCAAGGGAAAGTCGTGGCAAAGAAAGGCAAGAGGAAGGGATGGCAAGGCATATCCCAAGCAAGGTAAGCAAAGAAAGGTGTTACGGTTCGATTGACGGAGTATTTCGGGGGATGACAGTTGTGGAATTGGCCTGCGACACGGCCATAGTACCGACTTGACCTTGAGTTTTCGTTGTTCAGAAAAAAAAATCCAACGATGCATTGAGGGAATTTTTCGGCTCCGTAAAGTCGGGGGATGACGATGGTGGATTTGGCCCGCAATACGGCTAACGTCCCGACTTGACCTCGTTTTTTCGTATGCCGCAATGGTCCCGCGGTCGTCTCTCTGATGGGTTAGCGGAGGGGAGTTTGGGACTTGTCGACCGGATGCGGTATGTTCTTGCGGGCAGCGGACCGAGCAGCCCACGAGCGCGGACTAAAATCTAGTTGACGTCGTCCTTCGAACAAACCTCGTAGGTATTGTAGGGGAGCTTGGGAATCCATGATCGGCAACGGACCAAGAAGCACACAAGAGCATACTAAATCTCGTCGTCGTTCCTTCGAGCAAACCTGGAACGGGTACTATAGTCGAGGGGAGCTTGGGCCTCGATGACCGGATTCGGAGTGTTCTTGTGTGCGGGCAGAGGACCAAGCAGCACACTAGAGAGCGGACTAAATCTCGTCGTCGATCTTTGAACAAACCTCTTGTCCCTTTTGGCTTTAGGGTGCTAATGTTTGCGAAACTCGATGCGGACCGTTCCCGGATGCGGGCGATATAGAGCGGCATGTGGGTGCAGTCCAATTCTAGTTGACGTTGTGTTAGCTAACCTTAGCCAGTGTTGTCCCGCCTCGATTTGTTTGTTTCTTTCACGTCAAACGGTGCTAGTCGGGGGACATCTAGCCCATCCTTGCGGCCACTTTGTGGTCGTGGGATGCAAGCTCGTTGTTTCTTGGCCAAGCGGTACGCTACGCGTGTGAGTGGTGTTTGGTTTTTTTAGCTGGCGGGCTCCGTGAACCGCACGCCGATAAACCTCTTCAGTGTTTGCTCCAAGTGCTATACAGGCCTTGGGCGAGTGACGGTTTTCTGTGTTGCATTCCTAACGATCGCATTGACATGGACCAAGGGCATGGCATCCATAAGCACGCAAGGGAAAGGCATGGCCCAAGGCACAACAATCGGACCCAAGGCATGGCCCAAGGCAAAACGATCGGACCACATGCACAATAATGACCACTATGAATGAATTTTCCCGAAAACTTTCCAAAAATAGCAACCCGGGACCACACGGGCACCCCCCGAGGTCCCAAAATAAAAAATTTCAACACCAATGTTTTCTATATATATTTATATGTCTTTTCCTATTTTTTCGGATTTTTTGGGATTTTTTTGAATTTTTTGGGATTTTCCCCGTTTTTACCCCTAAAATAGCAACCCGGGACCTCACGGGCACCCCCCTAGGTCCAAAAATAAAAAATTTCAACACCAATAATTTTTTGGGATTTTTTTGAAATTTTTGGGATTTTTTGGGATTTTTTTGAGATTTTTTTGAATTTTTCCCTAATTTTTCCCGTTTTTACCCCTATTTTCCCTATTTTCGGAAAACAAAAATAATTTTTTTGAAAAAAATAAATTATGAAAATTAAGCTTAATGCCCATATAAGGTTTTCCAACAAAAAAAACGGGGCATTATTATGACAAAAACTCAAGTTTTGAGCCATTATTATGTTACTGTCACTTGGGTGTTCACTAGGAAAATTTAGCTAATTCAAAATAAACCTCTATAGGGGGAGGGTGAGAGTGGAAGGATGGATGGTCAAGGTTGGCGTAAAACTCTCTTGTGGGCACCGTTGGGCATGGTCGGCCCCCCTACGACACCACACATGCCCATGACATTAGACGGATTGAAAATTTTGGATCATTCGACGGATTTGACGCATAATTTTTTGTCCGAGACCAGATTTGACGCGAAAAATTATTTTTTTGAAAAAAAAAAAAAATCAAAAAAAATTCAAAAAAAAATCAAAAAAAATATTAAAAAAAAAAGGTTTTTGAAAGGGCAAGGGCACGACATGGCCCAAGCAAGGCAAGGTATGACCCAAAAAAGGCAAGCAAGGGCACGACATGGCCCAAGCAAAGCAATGCATGACCCAAGAAAGGCAAGCAAGGGCAAGACATGGCCCAAGCAAGGCAATCCATGACCCAAGAAAGGCAAGCAAGGGCACGACATGGCCCAAGCAAGGCAAGACATGACCCAAGAAAGGCAAGCAAGGGCACGACATGGCCCAAGCAAGGCAAAGCATGACCCAAGAAAGGCAAGCAAGGGCACGACATGGCCCAAGAAAGGCAAGCAAGGGCACGACATGGCCCAAGCAAGGCAAGGCATGACCAAAGAAAGGCAAGCAAGGGCACGACATGGCCCAAGCAAGGTCAGCATGACCCAAGAAAGGCAAGCAAGGGCACGACATGGCCCAAACAAGGCAAGGCATGATCCAAGAAAGGTAAGCAAGGGCACGACATGGCCCAAGCAAGGCAAGGCATGACCCAAGAAAGGTAAGCAAGGGCACGACATGGCCCAAGCAAGGTAAGCATGACCCAAGAAAGGCAAGCAAGGGCACGACATGGCCCAAGCAAGGCAAGGCATGACCCAAGAAAGGTAAGCAAGGGCACGACATGGCCCAAGCAAGGCAAGGCATGACCGAAGAAAGGTAAGCAAGGGCACGACATGGCCCAAGCAAGGCAAGGCATGACCCAAGAAAGGTAAGCAAGGGCACGAAATGGCCCAAGCAAGGGAAGCATGACCCAAGAAAGGTAAGCAAGGGCACGACATGGCCCAAGCAAGGCAAGGCATGACCCAAGAAAGGCAAGCAAGGGCACGACATGGCCCAAGCAAGGCAAGGCATGACCCAAGAAAGGTAAGCAAGGGCACGACATGGCCCAAGCAAGGGAAGCATGACCCAAGAAAGGTAAGCAAGGGCACGACATGGCCCAAGCAAGGCAAGGCATGACCCAAGAAAGGTAAGCAAGGGCACGACATGGCCCAAGCAAGGTAAGCATGACCCAAGAAAGGCAAGCAAGGGCACGACTTGGCCCAAGCAAGGCAAGGCATGACCCAAGAAAGGTAAGCAAGGGCACGACATGGCCCAAACAAGGTAAGGCATGACCCAAGAAAGGCAAGCAAGGGCACGACATGGCCCAAGCAAGGCAAGGCATGACCCAAGAAAGGTAAGCAAGGGCACGACATGGCCCAAGCAAGGGAAGCATGACCCAAGAAAGGTAAGCAAGGGCACGACATGGCCCAAGCAAGGCAAGGCATGACCCAAGAAAGGTAAGCAAGGGCACGACATGGCCCAAGCAAGGTAAGCATGACCCAAGAAAGGCAAGCAAGGGCACGACTTGGCCCAAGCAAGGCAAGGCATGACCCAAGAAAGGTAAGCAAGGGCACGACATGGCCCAAGCAAGGCAAGGCATGACCCAAGAAAGGTAAGCAAGGGCACGACATGGCCCAAGCAAGGTAAGCATGACCCAAGAAAGGCAAGCAAGGGCACGACATGGCCCAAGCAAGGCAAGGCATGACCCAAGAAAGGTAAGCAAGGGCACGACATGGCCCAAGAAAGGCAAGCAAGGGTACGACATGGCCCAAGCAAGGTAAGGCATGACTCAAGAAAGGTAAGCAAGGGCACGACATGGCCCAAGCAAGGGAAGCATGACCCAAGAAAGGTAAGCAAGGGCACGACATGGCCCAAGCAAGGCAAGGCATGACCCAAAAAAGGTAAGCAAGGGCACGACATGGCCCAAGCAAGGTAAGCATGACCCAAGAAAGGTAAGCAAGGGCACGACATGGCCCAAACAAGGCAAGGTATGACCCAAGAAAGGTAAGAAAGGGCACGACATGGCCCAAGCAAGGTAAGCATCACCCAAGAAAGGTAAGCAAAGCACGACATGGCCCAAGCAAGGCAAGGCATGACCCAAGAAAGGTAAGCAAGGGCACGAAATGGCCCAAGCAAGGCAAGGCATGACACAAGAAAGGCAAGCAAGGGCACGACATGGCCCAAGCAAGGTAAGCATGACCCAAGAAAGGTAAGCAAGGGCACGACATGGCCCAAACAAGGCAAGGCATGACCCAAGAAAGGTAAGCAAGGGCACGACATGTCCCAAGCAAGGCAAGGCATGACCCAAGAAAGGTAAGCAAGGGCACGACATGGCCCAAGCAAGGCAAGGCATGACCCAAGAAAGGTAAGCAAGGGTACGACATGGCCCAAGCAAGGTAAGCATGACCCAAGAAAGGTAAGCAAGGGCACGACATGGCCCAAGCAAGGTAAGCATCACCCAAGAAAGGTAAGCAAGGGCACGACATGGCCCAAGCAAGGTAAGCAAGACCCAAGAAAGGTAAGCAAGGGCACGACATGGCCCAAGCAAGGCAAAGCATGACCCAAGAAAGGTAAGCATGACCCAAGCAAGGTAAGGCATGACCCAAGAAAGGTAAGCAAGGGCACGACATGGCCCAAGCAAGGTAAGCATGACCCAAGAAAGGTAAGCAAGGGCACGACATGGCCCAAGCAAGGCAAGGCATGACCCAAGAAAGGTAAGCAAGGGCACGACATGGCCCAAGCAAGGTAAGCATGACCCAAGAAAGGTAAGCAAGGGCACGACATGGCCCAAGCAAGGTAAGCATGACCCAAGAAAGGTAAGCAAGGCCACGACATGGCCCAAGCAAGGCAAGGCATGACCCAAGAAAGGTAAGCAAGGGCACGACATGCCCCATACAAGGTAAGCAAGACCCAAGAAAGGTAAGCAAGGGCAGGACATGGGCCAAGCAAGGCAAGGCATGACCCAAGAAAGGTAAGCAAGGGCACGACATGGCCCAAACAAGGTAAGCATGACCCAAGAAAGGTAAGCAAGGGCACGACATGGCCCAAACAAGGTAAGCAAGACCCAAGAAAGGTAAGCAAGGGCACGACATGGCCCAAACAAGGTAAGCAAGACCCAAGAAAGGTAAGCAAGGGCACGACATGGCCCAAGCAAGGCAAGGCATGACCAAAGAAAGGTAAGCAAGGGCACGACATGGCCCAAGCAAGGTAAGCATGACCCAAGAAAGGTAAGCAAGGGCACGACATCGCCCAAGCAAGGCAAGGCATGACCCAAGAAAGGTAAGCAAGGGAACAACATGGCCCAAGCCAGGCAAGGCATGACCCAAGAAAGGTAAGCAAGGGCACGACATGGCCCCAGCAAGGTAAGCATGACCCAAGAAAGGTAAGCAAGGGCACGACATGGCCCAAGCAAGGTAAGCATGACCCAAGAAAGGTAAGCAAGGGCACGACATGGCCCAAACAAGGCAAGGTATGACCCAAGAAAGGTAAGAAAGGGCACGACATGGCCCAAGCAAGGTAAGCATCACCCAAGAAAGGTAAGCAAAGCACGACATGGCCCAAGCAAGGCAAGGCATGACCCAAGAAAGGTAAGCAAGGGCACGACATGGCCCAAACAAGGTAAGCATGACCCAAGAAAGGTAAGTAAGGGCACGCCATGCCCAAGCAAGGCAAGCAAGGGCAAGTCGTGGCAAAGAAAGGCATGTAAGGGCAAGTCGTGGCAAGGCATGGCCCAAGCAAGGTAAGCAAGGGAAAGTCGTGGCAAAGAAAGGCAAGAGGAAGGCATGGCAAGGCATATCCCAAGCAAGGTAAGCAAAGAAAGGTGTTACGGTTCGATTGACGGAGTATTTCGGGGGATGACGGTTGTGGAATTAGCCTGCGACACGGCCATAGTATCGACTTGACCTTGAGTTTTCGTTGTTCAGAAAAAAATCCAACGATGCATTGAGGGAATTTTTCGGCTCCGTAAAGTCGGGGGATGACGGTGGTGGATTTGGCCCGCAATACGGCTAACGTCCCGACTTGACCTCGTTTTTTCTTATGCCGCAATGGTCCCGCGGTCGTCTCTCGGATGGGTTAGCGGAGGGGAGTTTGGGACTTGTCGACCGGATGCGGTCTGTTCTTGCGGGCAACGGACCGAGCAGCCCACGAGCGCGGACTAAAATCTAGTTGACGTCGTCCTTCGAACAAACCTCGTAGGTATTGTAGGGGAGCTTGGGAATCCATGATCGGATGCGGTGTGTTCTAGTGTGCGGGCAACGGACCAAGAAGCACACAAGAGCATACTAAATCTCGTCGTCGTTCCTTCGAGCAAACCTAGAACGGGTACTATAGTCGAGGGGAACTTGGGCCTCGATGACCGGATTCGGACTGTTCTTGTGTGCGGGTAGAGGACCAAGCAGCACACTAGAGAGCGGACTAAATCTCGTCGTCGATCTTTAAACAAACCTCTTGTCCCTTTTGGCTTTAGTGTGCTAATGTTTCCGAAACTCAATGCGGACCGTTCCCGGATGCGGGCGATATCAAGCGTCATGTGGGTGCAGTCCAATTCTAGTTGACGTTGTGTTAGCTAACCTTAGCCAGTGTTGTCCCGCCTCGATTTGTTTGTTTCTTTCACGTCAAACGGTGCTAGTCGGGGGACATCTAGCCCATCCTTGCGGCCACTTTGTGGTCGTGGGATGCAAGCTCGTTGTTTCTTGGCCAAGCGGTACGCTACGCGTGTGAGTGGTGTTTGGTTTTTTTAGCTGGCGGGCTCCGTGAACCGCACGCCGATAAACCTCTTCAGTGTTTGTTCCAAGTGCTATACAGGCCTTGGGCGAGTGATGGTTTTCTGTGTTGCATTCCTAACGATCGCATTGACATGGTCCAAGGGCATGGCATCCATAAGCACGCAAGGGAAAGGCATGGCCCAAGGCACAACAATCGGACCCAAGGCATGGCCCAAGGCAAAACGATCGGACCACATGCACAATAATGACCACTATGAATGAATTTTCCCGAAAACTTTCCAAAAATAGCAACCCGGGACCACACGGGCACCCCCCGAGGTCCCAAAATAAAAAATTTCAACACCAATGTTTTCTATATATATTTATATGTCTTTTCCTATTTTTTCGGATTTTTTGGGATTTTTTGGGATTTTCCCCGTTTTTACCCCTAAAATAGCAACCCGGGACCACACGGGCACCCCCCTAGGTCCAAAAATAAAAAATTTCAACACCAATAAATTTTTTGGGATTTTTTTTGAATTTTTTGGGATTTTTTTGAGATTTTTTTGAATTTTTCCCTTATTTTTCCCGTTTTTACCCCTATTTTCCCTATTTTCGGAAAACAAAAATAATTTTTTTGAAAAAAAAAAAATTATGAAAATTAAGCTTAATGCCCATATAAGGTTTTCCAACAAAAAAAACGGGGCATTATTATGACAAAAACTCAAGTTTTGAGCCATTATTATGTTACTGTCACTTGGGTGTTCACTAGGAAAATTTAGCTAATTCAAAATAAACATCTATAGGGGGAGGGTGAGAGTGGAAGAATGGATGGTCAAGGTTGGCTTAAAACTCTCTTGTGGGCACCGTTGGGCACCGTTGGGCATGGTCGGCCCCCCTACGACACCACACATGCCCATGACATTAGACGGATTGAAAATTTTGGATCATTCGACGGATTTGACGCATAATTTTTTGTCCGAGACCCGATTTGACGCGAAAAATTATTTTTTTGAAAAACAAAAAAAAATCAAAAAAATTCAAAAAAAATTCAAGAAAAATATTAAAAAAAAGCATGACCCAAGCAAGGCAAAGCATGACCCAAGAAAGGCAAGCATGACCCAAGCAAGGCAAAGCATGACCCAAGAAAGGCAAGCAAGGGCACGACATGGCCCAAGAAAGGCAAGCAAGGGCACGACATGGCCCAAGCAAGGCAAGGCATGACCAAAGAAAGGCAAGCAAGGGCACGACATGGCCTAAGCAAGGCAAGGCATGACCCAAGAAAGGCAAGCAAGGGCACGACATGACCCAAGCAAGGCAAGGCATGACCCAAGAAAGCCAAGCAAGGGCACGACATGGCCCAAGCAAGGCAAGGCATGACCCAAGAAAGGTAAGCAAGGGCACGACATGGCCCAAGCAAGGCAAGGCATGACCCAAGAAAGGTAAGCAAGGGCACGACATGGCCCAAGCAAGGTAAGCATGACCCAAGAAAGGCAAGCAAGGGCACGACTTGGCCCAAGCAAGGCAAGGCATGACCCAAGAAAGGTAAGCAAGGGCACGACATGGCCCAAGCAAGGCAAGGCATGACCCAAGAAAGGTAAGCAAGGGCACGACATGGCCCAAGCAAGGGAAGCATGACCCAAGAAAGGTAAGCAAGGGCACGACATGGCCCAAGCAAGGCAAGGCATGACCCAAGAAAGGCAAGCAAGGGCACGACATGGCCTAAGCAAGGCAAGGCATGACCCAAGAAAGGCAAGCAAGGGCACGACATGACCCAAGCAAGGCAAGGCATGACCCAAGAAAGCCAAGCAAGGGCACGACATGGCCCAAGCAAGGCAAGGCATGACCCAAGAAAGGTAAGCAAGGGCACGACATGGCCCAAGCAAGGCAAGGAATGCCACAAGAAAGGCAAGCAAGGGCACGACATGGCCCAAGCAAGGCAAGGCATGACCCAAGAAAGGTAAGCAAGGGCACGACATGGCCCAAGCAAGGCAAGGCATGACCCAAGATAGGTAAGCAAGGGCACGACATGGCCAAGCAAGGCAAGGCATGACCAAGAAAGGTAAGCAAGGGCACGACATGGCCCAAACAAGGTAAGCATGACCCAAGAAAGGTAAGCAAGGGCACGACATGGCCCAAGCAAGGCAAGGCATGACCCAAGAAAGGTAAGCAAGGGCACGACATGTCCCAAGCAAGGCAAGGCATGACCCAAGAAAGGTAAGCAAGGGCACGACATGGCCCAAGCAAGGCAAGGCATGACCCAAGAAAGGTAAGCAAGGGTACGACATGGCCCAAGCAAGGTAAGCATGACCTAAGAAAGGTAAGCAAGGGCACGACATGGCCCAAGCAAGGCAAGCATGACCCAAGAAAGGTAAGCAAGGGCACGACATGGCCCAAGCAAGGCAAGGCATGACCAAGAAAGGTAAGCAAAGGCACGACATGGCCCAAACAAGGTAAGCATGACCCAAGAAAGGTAAGCATGGGCAGAGCATGACCCAAGAAAGGTAAGCATGACCCAAGCAAGGTAAGGCTGAAGGAATTATGTCCTTAGACATTTCCGGCAATTACTAAATACAAATAGGAATTAATTATGAAGATAATAAGTTAATTATTTTAGTAATCATATTTGCTTGCTAGAGAATAAATGTGATTAGTAGGACAATATTGATTGGACCTACAACTAAAATAATTTAATCCTATAAGGTCACACATATAAGCACTAATTGGAATGGGCCCAAAAGGCCCGATGGCAACCGGTCTATTAAGGAAAAGAATGTTGGGCTTTGGTTTTGTGTTAACCTAAAACTCTCACATTATAATAGTTATAATCTCAGGGATTTAGAAATCACGTTCATTCAATATCTGACAAAAAGGAAAACACAAAAACCCTAATTCTATTTCTCTGAAACGCCGTTCTTCCCAAACAAAGCAAGAGATTGATCGTGATCGTTCTCTTCCGTACTAGCATACATGGGATTCAATTGGTGCTTGTGGACTAAGTAGAGGAGCAACAAGTGGGGCTCTAAGATCTTTGAAGCTTGCATACGAACGGGAGAACACGCTACAAAGGTGATTATTCTTTCGACTTAATCTGATCTATATTATTGTTATGCATGTGATCCTGTGATAGATGTTAGGAAATTGTTTCCTGAAATTCCGCTTTATGCATCTATATGTTCCTACAGTGGTATCAGTTTTAGCCTCTTGCATAATATTTTATGATCATGATTGTATGCAACATTATTATTTTGATTCAATTAAGGGAAGATTTATTTATGGCTTGAATTTGCAAAATTAATATATGATATTAATTGATTGGAATCATTAAATCGTGATTTAATTAATTTTTGCTCAAAATAAATTTATAAAATTCCGAAATTTTTATCACAGGTTTGAAATTAACAGTTAATATCTCATAAAAATTTTCGGATTTTTTAAAAATTAAATTCGTCAGATTTTAAATTATTTAATTGTTAATAAGATTAATCATGGAAATAATTTGTTAACAATTAAAGATTTGATTTTTAATTTGTTAAATAAATCTACTGATTATCCCCTAATTTTTATACAATAGCCGAAATTTTTTGGTAATTTTTTAACTAATTTTCGGAATTTTTGTATATTAATTATTGAATTTGGTTAATTTTTATGTTTAATTCGATTAATCATAAAATTTAAGGATAACAATTAAAATTTTTGATTTTATTTGTTAAGAAAATTCAATAGATCTTCCTGGTAATTTAATTCGAATTTTTCGGATTATAATTGTTATTTTCTTGAATTATTTGAATAAAATGAGATAATTATGCCTTAAATTTTGAATTCTTGTTAGATTTAATTTTAATAAAGAGTTTAAATTGAAATCTAACTTCTAACAACCCTAAAATTCAGTTCAAGGATTGTTAATTTATTCAAAATTTTTTGCCATTATTTTCGGATAATTAAACCCTAATTAAATTGTTAATCTTTAACAAAAGTTGAATAAAGATTAATTTAATTTAGGTAATTGTTACCCAAATTAAAATAACAACCTCCATGGCTGGGTGGCCACCACCCGCGACGGTGGAGCCACGGTGGAGGGATAATTAGGGCGGCGTTCCGGCGAGGCAGGGGCGGGTCTCATGCCTGCCTGTTGTTCTCTTGCTTTAAAACAATAAAAATAAAAAATAAAAAAAAAAAGGAAAAGAAGAAAGGGGATTTTTCATACAATTATTTTCCAAAAAGTTTGAGTAATTTGATTTTTTTTTAAAATTGGAAAATCAGATCTTTGTTTTGAGCATAATTCGTAATTTTCAATGAATGCAAATTCTAGATTAATGAGATTATTCTAGCCATATTTAAATAGTAATTGAATTAAAATAATGTTAAACTTAAATTGTTTAAGTTTTTAGTATTATTTTGGAAATGTTATTTGCTTATTAATAGTTAATAAGTAAATAATTTTTGTCTAATATATTTTAATATTATATGCGTGTATGGAATATTATGATATTTTGTTACAGGCAAGTGACTAGTATGGCCCAAAATATGATAGAAAATACGATCTGCGTATCGTTTTGTATTCTTGTAAATTTTGAAATACGATCTGCGCATCGTTTTGTATTGTTGTAATTTAATTTAAAAGTTTAAATTAGATTATAAAGTTCGTATTATGAGTTCGATGAAGTAAGAAGGTTCAATCAAAAATTCAAGGATGGAGATCCAAGAAAGATGAACAGGAACCCAAGAAGATTTGAGCTTATTTTTTAGGGGCCATACTAGGATCACATTTATTTTTATGCATTTTATATTACCTTAAAATGCTTATTGAGTTTATGTATGTGGTTATTTAAAGCAATGTGTTCACTTTTAATTAACCAACATAGTAAACTTAGGTCCCAAAATAATATTGAGTTTAAGTGCTTTTCCATACAACACCTATAAAGCCTTAGATCATGAGTAATAGGTTCTGCCAAAGCAGGGTGTTGCTTATAATTCCGGGGATAGTAGGGTAGGTTTTTTGAAACTTACATGTTAATGTTTGGTTTAACTCAACAAAACTATCAAAAGACAAAGTTTTGGGTTTTGAAGCTAAGAGATAGGAAAATACAAAGAGTTGTTAACCTGTCTACCAAGAGTTATAATCAGTTATAATTAGTAAAATGTTTACTTACCTCGAATACTATAAATTAAAGTAGCAGGGCCAAAGTCCGTTTAATTGTAGTGGGAGGGGATCTTGGTTAATTCTTTATTCAATGGGGACTTCTAATTTTGAATAAAGGGTAGTAGTGAATTGAATTTGTTTAATTGCTACTTTTGATAAACATTATATTGAATCTTGCTTTACTTTTATTGTAGTTATCATGTCTGGTGCAAACAACTCTACTTTTAACTTGCGCCCTCTAATTGAAAAAGACAAACTGAATGCTACCAACTTCCTACAATGGCAAATGGCTGTGAGAATTGTTCTCAGAGCGGAAGGAAAAGAAAGTGTTCTTGACAATCCTCTCCCTGAACCCTTGCCAGAAAATGCTACTGCAGCTCAAAAGCGAGCTAGACAAACTCTAGAGGATAACTCCTTGCAAGTAACATGCTTGATGCTTGCTTGCATGGAACCAGAGTATCAAAAACGTTTTGATGGTCTGGATGCCTACATCATAATCCAGCAACTGAAAACTTTGTTTTAGAAAAATGCTAGATTGGAGAGATTTGAAGCAAACTGCAAACTTCTGGATTCCAAGTTGGAAGAGGGGAAGCCCGTTGGTCCGCATGTGTTCGATTTAATTTGATTGGACATTTTCAGACCATGGAGAAATTGGGTTTCCCTTATCCTAAGGACCTGGCAACTGACATAGTCATCAGATCCTTGCCTGAAGATTTTCATAACTTTAAGTTGAACTTCTACATGCAAGGAGGGGAGGCTACCCTGCAAGAGTTGCATGGTTCACTAATTCAGGCTGAGAGAAACTTACCAAGTAAACCTAAACATAAGGATGTTCTAATGGTTAGTAAAGGTAAGCAGTTCAAGAAGAAATGGGCTCCCATGAAGAAGAACAAGGGCAAGGTAGTTGCCAATGAGAACTCTTCAACCAAGCCAAAGGCCACTCCCAAGGCTAAGGTAGCTGCTCAACATGAGTGCTACCACTGCCACAAGATTGGTCATTGGAAGAGGAACTGCCCCAAATATATGGAGGATAAGAAGACTGGTGCTTTAACTTCAGGTATCTATGTCATAGAAGTTAATTTAGCTACAACTGCTTCTTGGGTATTTGATATCGCTTGTGGATCTCACATTATTGGTAATGTGCAGGGACTAAAAAGAAGTAGGAGCTTGAGCAAAGGCGAAGTGGATCTCCGAGTAGGCAATGGAGCAAGAGTTGCTGCTTTAGCTGTAGGAGATTATAGTTTACGCTTGCCTTCTGGTTTAATATTAGAACTTTATAATTGTTATTACGTTCCAGTTATTACCAAGAACATAATTTCTATTCCGATTTTGGATTCGGAAGGTTTTTCATTTCAAATTATGAATAATTGTTGTTCAGCATATTTGAATGGTATGTTCTATGTCTCTGCTAAATTATCAAATGGTTTGTATGTACTAGACTTACAAAACCATATCTATCACATAGAAAACAAGAAACACAAACCAAATGATTTGAACCCTACTTACCTATGGCATTGTCGATTAGGCCACATAAGCTCAAAGCGCATAGAGAAACTTCATAAGGATGGAATTCTCAAATCATTTGATTTTGAATCATTTGAAGTATGTGAGTTTTGCTTAATGGGGAAAATGACAAAATCTCCTTTCACAGGCTCAAGTGAAAGGGCCAATGATCTTTTAGCCCTCATACATACTGATGTGTGCGGACCTATGAGTACTTTGGCTAGGGGAGGGTACGGGTATTTCATTACTTTTACTGATGATGTGAGCAGATTTCGATATGTTTACCTCATGCGACATAAGTCGGAATCCTTTGAAAAGTTCAAGGAATTCCTAAATGAAGTACAAAACCAACTTGGAAAGAAAATTAAAGCATTGCGATCCGATCGTGGTGGTGAATATTTATCTCAAGAGTTTGGTGATCATTTGAAAGATTGTGGAATACTTTCGCAATTGACTCCACCAGGGACACCACAATTGAATGGGGTTTCCGAAAGAAGGAACCGAACTCTATTAGATATGGTTCGGTCCATGATGAGTCTTGCTAACCTTCCTGCCTCATTTTGGGGATTTGCACTTGAAACAGCGGCATTCACACTCAACAGAGCTCCGTCCAAAGCAGTAGAAAAGACGCCATATGAGATGTGGACTGGAAAAGTTCCGAAATTGTCTTTTCTAAGGACATGGGGTTGTGAAGTTTATGTAAAACGTTTACTTTCTGATAAGCTTTCACCCAAGTCCGATAAGTGTCTTTTTGTGGGTTACCCAAAACAGACTAAGGGATACTACTTCTACAACCAAAGCGAAAACAAAGTGTTTGTTGCTCGCGATGGTGTCTTTCTGGAAAAGGAGTTTATTTCCAGAAAAACAAGTGGGAGTAATGTATATCTCGAAGAAATTCGAGATGAGCAACAAATGGATGAGGTTCACACCTCGTCAGAGACGACCCAACATGAAAATGCTCAGGAGGCGGTGCATTCCATTCATGCGCCTTCTACCGTCCCACTTGGAGATAATCCATGCGAAGTCTCTCAACCTAATGAGGTGGAAACTTCTCCTGTTGTACCCCAACGTAGGTCTAGTAGGACTGTCATGGTATTGACTATGATGAAACCTTCTCACCAGTAGCCATGCTGAAATCCATTAGGATAATTCTTGCGATTGCTGCCTTTCATGACTATGAGATCTGGCAGATGGACGTCAAAACCGCTTTCTTGAATGGGTTCTTGAAAGAGGATGTGTACATGACACAACCACAAGGTTTTGAAGATCCAAACAGTCCAAGAAAAGTTTGCAAACTTAAGAAGTCCATTTATGGGCTTAAGCAAGCATCCCGGAGTTGGAACCTCAGATTTGATGAGGCAGTCAAATCTTTTGGCTTCCTCAGAAATGAAGAGGAATCTTGTATATACAAGAAGTTGAGTGGGAGTAGTATTGCTTTCCTAGTCTTGTATGTGGATGACATACTTCTCATAGGAAACGACAAGACCATGCTTGAGTCAGTCAAGGAATGGCTTAAAAGTTGTTTTTCCATGAAAGACCTAGGAGAAGCTGAATACATCTTGGGAATAAGGATCCATAGAGATAGATCCAAAAGGCTGATTGGACTTAGCCAAGAGACTTATATTGATAAGGTTCTTGCAAGGTTCAAGCTGGAAAACTCCAAAAGAGGTTTCATTCCCATGCAACATGGCATTTCACTTGGCAAGACTCAGTGTCCTTCGACACCTGATGAGGTCAAGCGCATGAGTAATGTTCCTTATGCCTCTGCAGTAGGGTCCATTATGTATGCCATGGTATGCACTCGACCGGATGTTGCATATGCTTTGAGTATGTGCAGCAGATACCAGTCAAACCCAGGAGAGGCGCACTGGATGGCAGCAAAGAATATCCTTAAGTACTTAAGAAGGACTAAGGATGATTTCTTGGTCTATGGTGGAGATAATGAGTTGGTTGCCACTGGATACACCGATGCAAGCTTCCAAAGTGACAAAGATGATTTCCGATCACAATCTGGTTTCATTTTTTGTCTAAATGGAGGGGCTGTGAGCTGGAAGAGTTCTAAGCAGAGTACCATCGCAGATTCTACAACAGAGGCTGAGTATATTGCAGCAAGTGATGCAGCAAAAGAAGCTGTTTGGATCAAAAAGTTCATTAGTGAACTTGGTGTAGTTCCTAGCATTGAAAATGGCATTGAGTTGTATTGTGACAACAATGGTGCCATTTCCCAGTCCAAGGAACCCAGATCGCACCAAAAATCCAAACATGTGCTCAGGAGATTCCATCTTATTCGAGAGATCGTTGAAAGAGGGGATGTGAAAGTAAGCAAGGTTCATACTGAGGATAACGTGGCTGATCCTCTGACTAAACCGCTTGCTCAACCTAAGCATGAGAGTCATACTAGGTCTATGGGGCTTAGGCATATGGGAGAATGGCTTTAGTTTGTTTACTTTATGTTTACAATTGTAAAGACATTTATTATGTTTTGAATGTTTATCAATAAAAGTTCATTCTTATTTAATTGTTTGGTTTAGTATTAAATAAAATGTCCAAATAACTTGTGTTTTTCAAATAGGATTATCGAAAACGTTTTGATAATGGAACCCTATAAAGTGAACTGAAATCACAACTTATTAAGTCCCTAGTATGAATCACTAAATTGGACATAAGTGATTTATGAGAAGACTAGCATGTAATTAATTGATAGTGCAGTTCCATGGGCTATGGAGACATAGGGATGTCTAATTGATTATATGGATGTGTACTTGATGCATTGAGACTTGACCTAACTAGATTCTAAAAGTAGAATCAAAATTCTATATTTAGTGGATTCCTTAGACATGAGTATGTCTTAATAACCATGAGACAATTAGTTTAACCTTGACTCTGTTAAACGCCGCGCCGTAAAAGGAGGTTATAAAAGCAGTGATCAGGTGGGCTAAGAATTGAGTGGGAGTTATGGTCATACAAGAGTGAATAAGTCCTCCTATTTGATAGGAATGGTGTCTGGGCCTCTTGATGAGCGAGAACTGAAAAATTGCATGGCCATGCGGAATGGGATTGAAATGTTAATCTTTATTTGAACAGTTCGAACTCGGCGATCAAGAAACTAGTATTTGAGAATAACAGTGTGTTATCAAATTTTGGCATTAAGAGACTTAAGGAATTTAGCATTGCTTTCTTGTCTTCGGTCAAGTGGGAGATTGAAGGAATTATGTCCTTAGACATTTCCGGCAATTACTAAATACAAATAGGAATTAATTATGAAGATAATAAGTTAATTATTTTAGTAATCATATTTGCTTGCTAGAGAATAAATGTGATTAGTAGGACAATATTGATTGGACCTACAACTAAAATAATTTAATCCTATAAGGTCACACATATAAGCACTAATTGGAATGGGCCCAAAAGGCCCGATGGCAACCGGTCTATTAAGGGAAAGAATGTTGGGCTTTGGTTTTGTGTTAACCTAAAACTCTCACATTATAATAGTTATAATGTCAGGGATTTAGAAATCACGTTCATTCAATATCTGACAAAAAGGAAAACACAAAAACCCTAATTCTATTTCTCTGAAACGCCGTTCTTCCCAAACAAAGCAAGAGATTGATCGTGATCGTTCTCTTCCGTACTAGCATACGTGGGATTCAATTGGTGCTTGTGGACTAAGTAGAGGAGCAACAAGTGGGGCTCTAAGATCTTTGAAGCTTGCATACGAACGGGAGAACACGCTACAAAGGTGATTATTCTTTCGACTTAATCTGATCTATATTATTGTTATACATGTGATCCTGTGATAGATGTTAGGAAATTGTTTCCTGAAATTCCGCTTTATGCATCTATATGTTCCTACAAAGGCATGACCCAAGAAAGGTAAGCAAGGGCACGACATGGCCCAAGCAAGGTAAGCATGACCCAAGAAAGGTAAGCAAGGGCACGACATGGCCCAAGCAAGGCAAGGCATGACCCAAGAAAGGTAAGCAAGGGCACGACATGGCCAAGCAAGGTAAGCATGACCCAAGAAAGGTAAGCAAGGGCACGACATGGCCCAAGCAAGGTAAGCATGACCCAAGAAAGGTAAGCAAGGGCACGACATGGCCCAAGCAAGGCAAGGCATGACCCAAGAAAGGTAAGCAAGGTCACGACATGCCCCATACAAGGTAAGCAAGTCCCAAGAAAGGTAAGCAAGGGCAGGACATGGCCCAAGCAAGGCAAGGCATGACCCAAGAAAGGTAAGCAAGGGCACGACATGGCCCAAACAAGGTAAGCATGACCCAAGAAAGGTAAGCAAGGGCACGACATGGCCCAAGCAAGGTAAGCAAGACCCAAGAAAGGTAAGCAAGGGCACGACATGGCCCAAGCAAGGCAAGGCATGACCTAAGAAAGGTAAGCAAGGGCACGACATGGCCCAAGCAAGGTAAGCATGACCCAAGAAAGGTAAGCAAGGGCACGACATGGCCCAAACAAGGTAAGCAAGACCCAAGAAAGGTAAGCAAGGGCACGACATGGCCCAAGCAAGGCAAGGCATGACCTAAGAAAGGTAAGCAAGGGCACGACATGGCCCAAGCAAGGTAAGCATGACCCAAGAAAGGTAAGCAAGGGCACGACATCGCCCAAGCAAGGCAAGGCATGACCCAAGAAAGGTAAGCAAGGGAACGACATGGCCCAAGCAAGGCAAGGCATGACCCAAGAAAGGTAAGCAAGAGCACGACATGGCCCAAGCAAGGTAAGCATGACCCAAGAAAGGTAAGCAAGGGCACGACCTGGCCCAAGCAAGGTAAGCATGACCCAAGAAAGGTAAGCAAGGGCACGACATGGCCCAAACAAGGCAAGGCAGGACCCAAGAAAGGTAAGAAAGGGCACGACATGGCCCAAGCAAGGTAAGCATGACCCAAGAAAGGTAAGCAAGGCACGACATGGCCCAAGCAAGGCAAGGCATGACCCAAGAAAGGTAAGCAAGGGCACGACATGGGCCAAACAAGGTTAGCATGACCCAAGAAAGGTAAGTAAGGGCACGACATGGCCCAAGCAAGGCAAGGCATGACCCAAGAGAGGTAAGCAAGGGCACGACATGGCCCAAGCAAGGCAAGGCATGACCAAGAAAGGTAAGGAAGGGCACGACATGACCCAAACAAGGTAAGCATGACCCAAGAAAGGTAAGCAAGGGCACGATATGGCCCAAGCAAGGCAAGGCATGACCCAAGAAAGGTAAGCAAGGGCACGACATGGCCCAAGCAAGGCAAGGCATGACCCAAGATAGGTAAGCAAGGGCACGACATGGCCAAGCAAGGCAAGGCATGACCAAGAAAGGTAAGCAAGGGCACGACATGGCCCAAACAAGGTAAGCATGACCCAAGAAAGGTAAGCAAGGGCACGACATGGCCCAAGCAAGGCAAGGCATGACCCAAGAAAGGTAAGCAAGGGCACGACAAGTCCCAAGCAAGGCAAGGCATGACCCAAGAAAGGTAAGCAAGGGCACGACATGGCCCAAGCAAGGCAAGGCATGACCTAAGAAAGGTAAGCAAGGGTACGACATGGCCCAAGCATGGTAAGCATGACCCAAGAAAGGTAAGCAAGGGCAAGACATGGCCCAAGCTAGGTAAGCATCACACAAGAAAGGTAAGCAATGGCACAACATGGCCCAAGCAAGGTAAGCAAGACCCAAGAAAGGTAAGCAAGGGCACGACATGGCCCAATCAAGGCAAAGCATGACCCAAGAAAGGTAAGCATGACCCAAGCAAGGTAAGGCATGACCCAAGAAAGGTAAGCAAGGGCACGACATGGCCCAAGCAAGGTAAGCATGACCCAAGAAAGGTAAGCAAGGGCACGACATGGCCCAAGCAAGGCAAGGCATGACCCAAGAAAGGTAAGCAAGGGCACGACATGGCCCAAGCAAGGTAAGCATGACCCAAGAAAGGTAAGCAAGGGCACGACATGGCCCAAGCAAGGTAAGCATGACCCAAGAAAGGTAAGCAAGGGCACGACATGGCCCAAGCAAGGCAAGGCATGACCCAAGAAAGGTAAGCAAGGGAACGACATGGCCCAAGCAAGGCAAGGCATGACCCAAGAAAGGTAAGCAAGAGCACGACATGGCCCAAGCAAGGTAAGCATGACCCAAGAAAGGTAAGCAAGGGCACGACCTGGCCCAAGCAAGGTAAGCATGACCCAAGAAAGGTAAGCAAGGGCACGACATGGCCCAAACAAGGCAAGGCAGGACCCAAGAAAGGTAAGAAAGGGCACGACATGGCCCAAGCAAGGTAAGCATGACCCAAGAAAGGTAAGCAAGGCACGACATGGCCCAAGCAAGGCAAGGCATGACCCAAGAAAGGTAAGCAAGGGCACGACATGGGCCAAACAAGGTTAGCATGACCCAAGAAAGGTAAGTAAGGGCACGACATGGCCCAAGCAAGGCAAGGCATGACCCAAGAGAGGTAAGCAAGGGCACGACATGGCCCAAGCAAGGCAAGGCATGACCAAGAAAGGTAAGGAAGGGCACGACATGACCCAAACAAGGTAAGCATGACCCAAGAAAGGTAAGCAAGGGCACGATATGGCCCAAGCAAGGCAAGGCATGACCCAAGAAAGGTAAGCAAGGGCACGACATGGCCCAAGCAAGGCAAGGCATGACCCAAGATAGGTAAGAAAGGGCACGACATGGCCAAGCAAGGCAAGGCATGACCAAGAAAGGTAAGCAAGGGCACGACATGGCCCAAACAAGGTAAGCATGACCCAAGAAAGGTAAGCAAGGGCACGACATGGCCCAAGCAAGGCAAGGCATGACCCAAGAAAGGTAAGCAAGGGCACGACAAGTCCCAAGCAAGGCAAGGCATGACCCAAGAAAGGTAAGCAAGGGCACGACATGGACCAAGCAAGGCAAGGCATGACCTAAGAAAGGTAAGCAAGGGTACGACATGGCCCAAGCATGGTAAGCATGACCCAAGAAAGGTAAGCAAGGGCAAGACATGGCCCAAGCTAGGTAAGCATCACACAAGAAAGGTAAGCAAGGGCACAACATGGCCCAAGCAAGGTAAGCAAGACCCAAGAAAGGTAAGCAAGGGCACGACATGGCCCAATCAAGGCAAAGCATGACCCAAGAAAGGTAAGCATGACCCAAGCAAGGTAAGGCATGACCCAAGAAAGGTAAGCAAGGGCACGACATGGCCCAAGCAAGGTAAGCATGACCCAAGAAAGGTAAGCAAGGGCACGACATGGCCCAAGCAAGGCAAGGCATGACCCAAGAAAGGTAAGCAAGGGCACGACATGGCCCAAGCAAGGTAAGCATGACCCAAGAAAGGTAAGCAAGGGCACGACATGGCCCAAGCAAGGTAAGCATGACCCAAGAAAGGTAAGCAAGGGCACGACATGGCCCAAGCAAGGCAAGGCATGACCCAAGAAAGGTAAGCAAGGGCACGACATGGCCCAAGCAAGGCAAGCAGACCCAAGAAAGGGCACGACATGGCCCAAGCAAGGCAAGGCATGACCCAAGAAAGGTAAGCAAGGGCACGACATGGCCCAAGCAAGGTAAGCATGACCCAAGAAAGGCAAGCAAGGGCACGACATGGCCCAAGCAAGGCAAGGCATGACCCAAGAAAGGTAAGCAAGGGCACGACATGGCCCAAGCAAGGCAAGGCATGACCCAAGAAAGGTAAGCAAGGGCACGACATGGCCCAAGCAAGGCAAGGCATGACCCAAGAAAGGTAAGCAAGGGCACGACATGGCCCAAGCAAGGCAAGGCATGACCCAAGAAAGGTAAGCAAGGGCACGACATGGCCCAAGCAAGGCAAGCATGACCCAAGAAAGGTAAGCAAGGGCACGACATGGCCCAAGCAAGGCAAAGCATGACCCAAGAAAGGTAAGCAAGGGCACGACATGGCCCAAGCAAGGCAAGGCATGACCCAAGAAAGGTAAGCAAGGGCACGACATGGCCCAAGCAAGGCAAAGCATGACCCAAGAAAGGCAAGCAAGGGCACGACATGGCCCAAGCAAGGCAAGGGACCCAAGAAAGGTAAGCAAGGGCACGACATGGCCCAAGCAAGGCAAGCATGACCAAGAAAGGTAAGCAAGGGCACGACATGGCCCAAGCAAGGTCAGCATGACCCAAGAAAGGTAAGCAAGGGCACGACATGGCCAAGCAAGGCAAGCATGACCCAAGAAAGGTAAGCAAGGGCACGCACTTGGCCCAAGCAAGGTCAAGTCATGACCCAAGAAAGGTAAGCAAGGGCACGACATTGGCCCAGCAAGGGAAGCATGACCCAAGAAAGGTAAGCAAGGGCACGACATGGCCCAAGCAAGGGCAAGGCATGACCCAGAAAGGTAGCAAGGGCACGACATGGCCCAGCAAGGAAGCATGACCCAAGAAAGGTAAGCAAGGGCACGACTGGCCCAAGCAAGGCAAGGCATGACCCAAGAAAGGTAAGCAGGGCAAGACATGGCCCAAGCAAGGCAAGGCATGACCCAAGAAAGGTAAAGCAAGGGCACGACAAGTGGCCCAAGCAAGGCAGGCATGACCCAAGAAAGGCAGCAGGGCACGACAGTGGCCCAAGCAAGGGCAAGCATGACCCAAGAAGGTAAGCAAGGGCACGACATGCCCAAGCAAGGCAAGCATGACCCAAGAAGGTAAGCAAGGGCCTACATGGCCCAAGCAAGGGAAGCAATGACCCAAGAAAGTGTAAGCAAGGGCACGACATGGCCCAAGCAAGGCAAGGCATGACCAAGAAAAGGCAAGCAAGGGCACGACATGGCCCAGCAGGCAAGGCATGTACCAAGAAAGGTAAGCAGGGCACGACATGGGCCCAAGCAAGGCAAGCATGACCCAAGAAGGAGCAAGGGCAACGACATTGGCCCAAGCAAGGCAAGGCATAACCAAGAAGGCAAGCAGGGCACGACATGGCCCAAGCAAGCAGGCATGACCCAAGAAGGTAAGCAAGGGCACGACATGGCCAAGCAAGGGAAGGCATGACCCAGAAAGGTAAGCAAGGGCACGACATGGCCCAGCAAGGCAAGGCATGACCAAGAAAGGTAAGCAAGGGCACGACATGGCCCAAGCAAGGCTAAGCATGACCCAAGAAAGGCGAAGCAAGTTCACGACATGGCCCAAGCCAAGGCAAGGCATGACCCAAGAGAAGGTAGCAATGGGCACACATTGGCCCAAGCAAGGCAAGGCATGACCCAGAAAGGTAAGCAAGGGCACGACATGGCCCAAGCAAGGATAGCATGACCCAAGAAAGGTAAGCAAGGGCACGACATGGCCCAAGCAAGGCAATGCATGACCCAAGAAAGGTAAGCAAGGGCACGACATGCCCAAGCAAGGCAAGGCAGGACCCAAGAAAGGTAAGCAGGGCAGCGACATTGGCCCAAGCAAGCAAGGCATGACCCAAGATAGGTAATCAAGGGCACGACATGGCCCAGCAAGGCAAGGCCATGACCCAAGAAAGGTAAGCAAGGGCACCGACATGCCAAAGCAAGGGAAGCAAGGCATGACCCAAGAAAGTAAGCAAGGGCACGACATGGCCCAAGCAAGGCAAGGCATGACCAAGAAAGGTAAGCAAGGGCACGACATGGCCCAAGCAAGTCAAGGCATGACCCAAGAAGGTAAGCAAAGGGCACGACATGGCCCAAGCAAGGCAAGGCATGACCCAAGAAATGTAAGCAAGGGCACGACATGGCCCAAGCAAGGCAAGGCATGACCCAAGAAAGGTAAGCAAGGGCACGACATGGCCCAAGCAAGGGAAGGCATGACCCAAGAAAGGTAAGCAAGGGCACGACATGGCCCAAGCAAGGCAAGGCATGACCCAAGAAAGGTAAGCAAGGGCACGACATGGCCCAAGCAAGCAAGGCATGACCCAAGAAAGGTAAGCAAGGGCACGACATGGCCCAAGCAAGGCAAGGCATGACCCAAGAAAGGTAAGCAAGGGCACGACATGGCCCAAGCAAGGCAAGGCATGACCAGAAAGGTAAGCAAGGGCACGACATGGCCCAAGCAAGGCAAGGCATGACCCAAGAAAGGTAAGCAAGGGCACGACATGGCCAAGCAAGGCAAGGCATGACCCAAGAAAGGTAAGCAAAGGGCACGACATGGCCCAAGCAAGGCAAGGCATGACCCAAGAAAGGTAAGCAAGGGCACGACATGGCCCAAGCAAGGCAAGGCATGACCCAAGAAAGGTAAGCAAGGGCACGACATGGCCCAAGCAAGGCAAGCATGACCCAAGAAAGGTAAGCAAGGGCACGACATGGCCCAAGCAAGGCAAGGCATGACCCAAGAAAGGTAAGCAAGGGCACGACATGGCCCAAGCAAGGCAAGGCATGACCCAAGAAAGGTAAGCAAGGGCACGACATGGCCCAAGCAAGGCAAGCATGACCCAAGAAAGGTAAGCAAGGGCACGACATGGCCCAAGCAAGGCAAGGCATGACCAAGAAAGGTAAGCAAGGGCACGACATGGCCCAAGCAAGGCAAGGCATGACCCAAGAAAGGTAAGCAAGGGCACGACATGGCCCAAGCAAGGCAAGGCATGACCCAAGAAAGGTAAGCAAGGGCACGACATGGCCCAAGCAAGGCAAGGCATGACCCAAGAAAGGTAAGCAAGGGCACGACATGGCCCAAGCAAGGCAAGGCATGACCCAAGAAAGGTAAGCCAAGGGCACGACATGGCCCAAGCAAGGTAAGCATGACCCAAGAAAGGTAGCAAGGGCACGACATGGCCCAAGCAAGGGAAGCATGACCCAAGAAAGGTAAGCAAGGGCACGACATGGCCCAAGCAAGGTCAGGCATGACCCAAGAAAGGTAAGCAAGGGCACGACATGGCCCAAGCAAGGCAAGCATGACCCAAGAAAGGTAAGCAAGGGCACGACATGGCCCAAGCAAGGTAAGCATGACCCAAGAAAGGTAAGCAAGGGCACGACATGGCCCAAGCAAGGTAAGCATGACCCAAGAAAGGTAAGCAAGGGCACGACATGGCCCAAGCAAGGAAGCATGACCCAAGAAAGGTAAGCAAGGGCACGACATGGCCCAAGCAAGGCAAGGCATGACCCAAGAAAGGTAAGCAAGGGCACGACATGGCCCAAGCAGGGAAGCATGACCCAAGAAAGGTAAGCAAGGGCACGACATGGCCCAAGCAAGGGAAGGCATGACCCAGAAAGGTAAGCAAGGGCACGACATGGCCCAGCAAGGCAAGGCATGACCCAATAAGGTAAGCAAGGGCACGACATGGCCAAGCAAGGCAAGGCATGACCCAAGAAAGGTAAGCAAGGGCACGACATGGCCCAAGCAAGGTAAGCATGACCCAAGAAAGGTAAGCAAGGGCACGACATGGCCCAAGCAAGGCAAGGCATGACCCAAGAAAGGTAAGCAAGGGCACGACATGGCCCAAGCAAGGCAAGGCATGACCCAAGAAAGGTAAGCAAGGGCACGACATGGCCCAAGCAAGGCAAGGCATGACCCAAGAAAGGTAAGCAAGGGCACGACATGGCCCAAGCAAGGCAAGCATGACCCAAGAAAGGTAAGCAAGGGCACGACATGGCCCAAGCAAGGCAAGCATGACCCAAGAAAGGTAAGCAAGGGCACGACATGGCCCAAGCAAGGCAAGCATGACCCAAGAAAGGTAAGCAAGGGCACGACATGGCCCAAGCAAGGCAAAGCATGACCCAAGAAAGGTAAGCATGACACCCAAGCAAGGCAAGGCATGACCCAAGAAAGGTAAGCAAGGGCACGACATGGCCCAAGCAAGGCAAGCATGACCAAGAAGGTAGCAAGGGCACGACATGATGGCCCAAGCAAGTGAAGCATGACCCAAGAAAGGTAAGCAAGGGCACGACATGGCCCAAGCAAGGCAAGGCATGACCAAGAAAGGTAAGCAAGGGCACGACATGGCCCAAGCAAGGTAAGCATGACCAAGAAAGGTAGCAAGGGCACGACATGGCCCAAGCAAGGCAGCATGACCCAAGAAAGGTAGGCAAGGGCAGCACATGGCCCAAGCAAGGCAAGGCATGACCCAGGAAAGGTAAGCAAGGGCACGACATGGCCCAAGCAAGGTAGCATGACCCAAGAAAGGTAAGCAAGGGCACGACATGGCCCAAGCAGGGGAAAGCATGACCCAGAAAGGTAAGCAAGGGCACGACATGGCCCAAGCAAGGCAAGGCATGACCCAAGAAAGGTAAGCAAGGGCCACGACATGGCCCAAGCAAGGCAAGGCATGACCAAGAAAGGTAAGCAAGGGGCACGACTGGCCCAAGCAAGGCAAGGCATGACCCAAGAAAGGTAAGCAAGGGCACGACATGGCCAAGCAAGGCAAGGCATGACCCAAGAAGGTAAGCAAGGGCACGACATGGCCCAACAAGGCAAGAGCATGACCCAAGAAAGGTAAGCAAGGGCACGACATGGCCCAAGCAAGGCAAGGCATGACCCAAGAAAGGTAAGCAAGGGCACGACATGGCCCAAGCAAGGCAAGCATGACCCAAGAAAGGTAAGCAAGGGCACGACATGGCCCAAGCAAGGCAAGGCATGACCAAGAAAGGTAAGCAAGGGCACGACATGGCCCAAGCAAGGTAAGCATGACCCAAGAAAGGTAAGCAAGGGCACGACATGGCCCAAGCAAGGTAAGCATGACCCAAGAAAGGTAAGCAAGGGCACGACATGGCCCAAGCAAGGCAAGCATGACCCAAGAAAGGTAAGCAAGGGCACGACATGGCCCAAGCAAGGCAAGCATGACCCAAGAAAGGTAAGCAAGGGCACGACATGGCCCAAGCAAGGCAAGGCATGACCCAAGAAAGGTAAGCAAGGGCACGACATGGCCCAAGCAAGGCAAGCATGACCCAAGAAAGGTAAGCAAGGGCACGACATGGCCCAAGCAAGGCAAAGCATGACCCAAGAAAGGTAAGCAAGGGCACGACATGGCCCATACAAGGCAAGGCATGACCCAAGAAAAGGTAAGCAAGGGCACGACAGGCCCAAGACAAGGCAGGCATGACCCAATGAAGGTAAGCAGGGCACGACATGGCCCAGCAAGGCACGGCATGACCCAAGAAGGTAAGCAAGGGCACGACATGGCCCAAGCAAGGGCAAGGCATGACCCAAGAAGGTAAGCAAGGGCACGACATGGCCCAAGCCAAGGCAGCATGACCCAAGAAAGGTAAGCAGGGCACGACATGTCCCAACAAGGCAGGCATGACCCAGAAAGGTAAGCAGGGCACGACATGGCCCAAGCAATGCAAGGCATGACCCAAGAACGTAAGCAAGGGCACGACATGGCCCAAGCAAGGCAAGGCATGACCCAAGAAAGTAAGCAGGGCACGACATGCCCAAGCAAAGCAAGGCATGACCCAAGAAATGTAAAGCAGGGGCACGACATGGCCCAAGCAAGGCAAGGCATGACCCAAGAAAGGTAAGCAAGGGCACGACATGGCCCACAAGGCAAGCATGACCCAAGAAAGGGTAGCAAGGGCACGACATGGCCCAAGCAAGGCAAGGCATGACCCAAGAAAGGTAAGCAGGGCACGACATGGCCCAAGCAAGGCAAGGCATGACCCAAGAAAGGTAAGCAAGGGCACGACATGGCCCAAGCAAGGCAAGGCATGACCCAAGAAAGGTAAGCAAGGGCTACGACATGGCCCAAGCAAGGTAAGCATGACCAAGAAAGGTAAGCAAGGGCACGACATGCCCAAGCAAGGCAAGCATGACCCAAGAAAGGTAAGCAAGGGCACGACATGGCCCAAGCAAGGCAGGCATGACAAGAAAGGTAAGCAAGGGCACGACATGGCCCAAACAAGGTAAGCATGACCCAAGAAAGGTAAGCAAGGGCACGACATGGCCCAAGCAAGGCAAGGCATGACCCAAGAAAGGTAAGCAAGGGCACGACATGGCCCAAGCAAGGCAAGGCATGACCAAGAAAGGTAAGCAAGGGAACGACATGCCCCATACAAGGTAAGCAAGACCCAAGAAAGGTAAGCAAGGGCACGACATGGCCCAAGCAAGGCAAGGCATGACCCAAGAAAGGTAAGCAAGGGCACGACATGGCCCAAGCAAGGTAAGCATGACCCAAGAAAGGTAAGCAAGGGCACGACATGGCCCAAGCAAGGCAAGGCATGACCCAAGAAAGGTAAGCAAGGGCACGACATGGCCCAAGCAAGGCAAGGCATGACCAAGAAAGGTAAGCAAGGGCACGACATGGCCCAAGCAAGGCAAGCATGACCCAAGAAAGGTAAGCAAGGGCACGACATGGCCCAAGCAAGGCAAGGCATGACCCAAGAAAGGTAAGCAAGGGCACGACATGGCCCAAGCAAGGCAAGCATGACCCAAGAAAGGTAAGCAAGGGCACGACATGGCCCAAGCAAGGCAAGGCATGACCCAAGAAAGGTAAGCAAGGGCACGACATGGCCCAAGCAAGGCAAGGCATGACCCAAGAAAGGTAAGCAAGGGCACGACATGGCCCAAGCAAGGCAAGGCATGACCCAAGAAAGGTAAGCAAGGGCACGACATGGCCCAAGCAAGGCAAGCATGACCCAAGAAAGGTAAGCAAGGGCACGACATGGCCCAAGCAAGGCAAGCATGACCCAAGAAAGGTAAGCAAGGGCACGACATGGCCCAAGCAAGGCAAGGCATGACCCAAGAAAGGTAAGCAAGGGCACGACATGGCCCAAGCAAGGCAAGGCATGACCCAAGAAAGGTAAGCAAGGGCACGACATGGCCCAAGCAAGGCAAGGCATGACCCAAGAAAGGTAAGCAAGGGCACGACATGGCCCAAGCAAGGCAAGGCATGACCCAAGAAAGGTAAGCAAGGGCACGACATGGCCCAAGCAAGGCAAGGCATGACCCAAGAAAGGTAAGCAAGGGCACGACATGGCCCAAGCAAGGCAAGGCATGACCCAAGAAAGGTAAGCAAGGGCACGACATGGCCCAAGCAAGGTAAGCATGACCCAAGAAAGGTAAGCAAGGGCACGACATGGCCCAAGCAAGGCAAGGCATGACCAAGAAAGGTAAGCAAGGGCACGACATGCCCAAGCAAGGCAAGGCATGACCCAAGAAAGGTAAGCAAGGGCACGACATGGCCCAAGCAAGGCAAGGCATGACCCAAGAAAGGTAAGCAAGGGCACGACATGGCCCAAGCAAGGCAAGCATGACCCAAGAAAGGTAAGCAAGGGCACGACATGGCCCAAGCAAGGCAAGCATGACCCAAGAAAGGTAAGCAAGGGCACGACATGGCCCAAGCAAGGCAAGGCATGACCCAAGAAAGGTAAGCAAGGGCACGACATGGCCCAAGCAAGGCAGGCATGACCCAAGAAAGGTAAGCAAGGGCACGACATGGCCCAAGCAAGGCAAGCATGACCCAAGAAAGGTAAGCAAGGGCACGACATGGCCCAAGCAAGGCAAGGCATGACCCAAGAAAGGTAAGCAAGGGCACGACATGGCCCAAGCAAGGTAAGCATGACCCAAGAAAGGTAAGCAAGGGCACGACATGGCCCAAGCAAGGCAAGGCATGACCCAAGAAAGGTAAGCAAGGGCACGACATGGCCCAAGCAAGGCAAGGCATGACCCAAGAAAGGTAAGCAAGGGCACGACATGGCCCAAGCAAGGCAAGCATGACCAAGAAAGGTAAGCAAGGGCACGACATGGCCCAAGCAAGGCAAGGCATGACCCAAGAAAGGTAAGCAAGGGCACGACATGGCCCAAGCAAGGCAAGCATGACCCAAGAAAGGTAAGCAAGGGCACGACATGGCCCAAGCAAGGCAAGGCATGACCCAAGAAAGGTAAGCAAGGGCACGACATGGCCCAAGCAAGGCAAGGCATGACCCAAGAAAGGTAAGCAAGGGCACGACATGGCCCAAGCAAGGTAAGCATGACCCAAGAAAGGTAAGCAAGGGCACGACATGGCCAAGCAAGGCAAGGCATGACCCAAGAAAGGTAAGCAAGGGCACGACATGGCCCAAGCAAGGCAAGCATGACCCAAGAAAGGTAAGCAAGGGCACGACATGGCCCAAGCAAGGCAAGGCATGACCCAAGAAAGGTAAGCAAGGGCACGACATGGCCCAAGCAAGGCAAGGCATGACCCAAGAAAGGTAAGCAAGGGCACGACATGGCCCAAGCAAGGCAAGCATGACCCAAGAAAGGTAAGCAAGGGCACGACATGGCCCAAGCAAGGCAAGGCATGACCCAAGAAAGGTAAGCAAGGGCACGACATGGCCCAACGCCAAGGCAAGGCATGACCCAAGAACAGGTTAAGCAAGGGCACGACATGGCCCAAGCAAGGCAAGGCATGACCCACGATAAGCTAAGCAAGGCACGACATGGCCCAAGCAAGGCCAAGGCATGACCCAAGAAAGGTAAGGCCAAGGGCACGACATGGCCCAAGCAAGGGAATGCCTGACCCAAAGAAAGGTACGCAAGGGCACGACATGGCCCAAGCAAGGCACGGCATGACCCAAGAAAGGTAAGCAAGGGCACGACATGTCCCAAGCAAGGTCAAGGCCATGACCCAAGAAATGGTAAGCAAGGGCCCGACATTGGCCCCAAGCAAGGCAAAGGTCCTATGACCCAAGAAAGGTAAGCAAGGGCTACGGACATGGCCCAAGCAATGGCTAAGCATGACCCAAGAAAGGTAAGCAAGGGCACGACCTGGCCCAAGCACGGCAAGGCATGACCCACGACAGGCAACAAGGGCCACGACAGGCCAAGCAAGGCTAATGGCATGACCCAGAGAAAGGTAAGCAAGGGCACGACATGGCCCAAGCAAGGAAGCATGACCCAAGAAAGGTAAGCAAGGGCACGACATGGCCCAAGCAAGGCAAGCATGACCCAAGAAAGGTAAGCAAGGGCACGACATGGCCCAAGCAAGGCAAGGCATGACCCAAGAAAGGTAAGCAAGGGCACGACATGGCCCAAGCAAGGCAAGGCATGACCCAAGAAAGGTAAGCAAGGGCACGACATGGCCCAAGCAAGGCAAGCATGACCCAAGAAAGGTAAGCAAGGGCACGACATGGCCAAGCAAGGCAAGGCATGACCCAAGAAAGGTAAGCAAGGGCACGACATGGCCCAAGCAAGGCAAGGCATGACCCAAGAAAGGTAAGCAAGGGCACGACATGGCCCAAGCAAGGCAAGGCATGACCAAGAAAGGTAAGCAAGGGCACGACATGGCCCAAGCAAGGCAAGCATGACCAAGAAAGGTAAGCAAGGGCACGACATGGCCCAAGCAAGGCAAGGCATGACCCAAGAAAGGTAAGCAAGGGCACGACATGGCCCAAGCAAGGCAAGGCATGACCCAAGAAAGGTAAGCAAGGGCACGACATGGCCCAAGCAAGGCAAGGCATGACCAAGAAAGGTAAGCAAGGGCACGACATGGCCCAAGCAAGGTAAGCATGACCCAAGAAAGGTAAGCAAGGGCACGACATGGCCCAAGCAAGGCAAGCATGACCCAAGAAAGGTAAGCAAGGGCACGACATGGCCCAAGCAAGGCAAGCATGACCCAAGAAAGGTAAGCAAGGGCACGACATGGCCCAAGCAAGGCAAAGCATGACCCAAGAAAGGTAAGCAGACCCAAGCAAGGTAAGGCATGACCCAAGAAAGGTAAGCAAGGGCACGACATGGCCCAAGCAAGGCAAGCATGACCCAAGAAAGGTAAGCAAGGGCACGACATGGCCCAAGCAAGGCAAGGCATGACCCAAGAAAGGTAAGCAAGGGCACGACATGGCCCAAGCAAGGTAAGCATGACCCAAGAAAGGTAAGCAAGGGCACGACATGGCCCAAGCAAGGCAAGCATGACCCAAGAAAGGTAAGCAAGGGCACGACATGGCCCAAGCAAGGCAAGGCATGACCAAGAAAGGTAAGCAAGGGCACGACATGGCCCAACAAGGTAAGCATGACCCAAGAAAGGTAAGCAAGGGCAGGACATGGCCCAAGCAAGGCAAGGCATGACCCAAGAAAGGTAAGCAAGGGCACGACATGGCCCAAGCAAGGCAAGGCATGACCAAGAAAGGTAAGCAAGGGCACGACATGGCCCAAGCAAGGCAAGCATGACCCAAGAAAGGTAAGCAAGGGCACGACATGGCCCAAGCAAGGCAAGGCATGACCCAAGAAAGGTAAGCAAGGGCACGACATGGCCCAAGCAAGGCAAGGCATGACCCAAGAAAGGTAAGCAAGGGCACGACATGGCCAAGCAAGGCAAGGCATGACCAAGAAAGGTAAGCAAGGGCACGACATGGCCCAAGCAAGGTAAGGCATGACCCAAGAAGGTAAGCAAGGGCACGACATGGCCCAAAGCAAGGCAAGGCATGACCCAAGAAAGGTAAGCAGGGCAACGACATGGCCCAAGCAAGGCAAGGCATGACCCAAGAAAGGTAAGCAAGGGCACGACATGGCCCAAGCAAGGCAAGGCATGACCCAGAAAGGTAAGCAAGGGCACGACATGGCCAAGCAAGGGAAGCATGACCCAAGAAAGGTAAGCAAGGGCACGACTGGCCCAAAGCAAGGCAAGCATGACCCAAGAAAGGTAAGCAAGGGCACGACATGGCACAAGCAAGGCAAGGCATGACCCAAGAAATTAAGCAAGGGCACGACATGGCCCAGCAAGGGAAGCATGACCCAAGAAAGGTAAGCAAGGGCACGACATGCCCAGCAAGGCAAGGCATGACCCAAGAAAGGTAAGCAAGGGTACGACATGGCCAAAGCAAGGCTAAGGCATGACCAAGCAAGGTAAGCAGAGGGCACGACATGGCCCACAAGGCAAGGCATGACCCAAGAAAGGTAAGCAAGGGCACGACATGCCCAAGCAAGGTAAGCATGACCCAAGAAAGGTAAGCAAGGGCACGACATGGCCCAAGCAAGGCAAGGCATGACCCAAGAAAGGTAAGCAAGGGCACGACATGGCCCAAGCAAGGCAAGCATGACCCAAGAAAGGTAAGCAAGGGCACGACATGGCCCAAGCAAGGTAAGCATGACCAAGAAAGGTAAGCAAGGGCACGACATGGCCCAAGCAAGGCAAGGCATGACCCAAGAAAGGTAAGCAAGGGCACGACATGGCCCAAGCAAGGCAAGCATGACCCAAGAAAGGTAAGCAAGGGCACGACATGGCCCAAGCAAGGTAAGCATGACCCAAGAAAGGTAAGCAAGGGCACGACATGGCCCAAGCAAGGCAAGGCATGACCCAAGAAAGGTAAGCAAGGGCACGACATGGCCCAAGCAAGGCAAGCATGACCCAAGAAAGGTAAGCAAGGGCACGACATGGCCCAAGCAAGGCAAGGCATGACCCAAGAAAGGTAAGCAAGGGCACGACATGGCCCAAGCAAGGCAAGGCATGACCCAAGAAAGGTAAGCAAGGGCACGACATGGCCCAAGCAAGGTAAGCATGACCCAAGAAAGGTAAGCAAGGGCACGACATGGCCCAAGCAAGGCAAGGCATGACCCAAGAAAGGTAAGCAAGGGCACGACATGGCCAAGCAAGGCAAGGCATGACCCAAGAAAGGTAAGCAAGGGCACGACATGGCCCAAGCAAAGCAAAGCATGACCAAGACCCAAGAAAGGTAAGCAAGGGCACGACATGGCCCAAGCAAGGCAAGGCATGACCCAAGAAAGGTAAGCAAGGGCACGACATGGCCCAAGCAAGGCAAGGCATGACCCAAGAAAGGTAAGCAAGGGCACGACATGGCCCAAGCAAGGCAAAGCATGACCCAAGAAAGGTAAGCAAGGGCACGACATGGCCCAAGAAAAAGCAAAGAAAGGGCACGACATGGCCAAGCAAGGCAAGGCATGACCAAGAAAGGTAAGCAAGGGCACGACATGGCCCAAGCAAGGCAAGGCATGACCCAAGAAAGGTAAGCAAGGGCACGACATGGCCCAAGCAAGGCAAGCATGACCCAAGAAAGGTAAGCAAGGGCACGACATGGCCCAAGCAAGGCAAGCATGACCCAAGAAAGGTAAGCAAGGGCACGACATGGCCCAAGCAAGGCAAGGCATGACCCAAGAAAGGTAAGCAAGGGCACGACATGGCCCAAGCAAGGCAAGCATGACCAAGAAAGGTAAGCAAGGGCACGACATGGCCCAAGCAAGGCAAGGCATGACCCAAGAAAGGTAAGCAAGGGCACGACATGGCCCAAGCAAGGCAAGGCATGACCCAAGAAAGGTAAGCAAGGGCACGACATGGCCCAAGCAAGGCAAGCATGACCCAAGAAAGGTAAGCAAGGGCACGACATGGCCCAAGCAAGGCAAGGCATGACCCAAGAAAGGTAAGCAAGGGCACGACATGGCCCAAGCAAGGCAAGCATGACCCAAGAAAGGTAAGCAAGGGCACGACATGGCCCAAAGCAAGGCAAGCATGACCCAAGAAAGGTAAGCAAGGGCACGACATGGGCCCAAGCAAGGCAAGGCATGACCCAAGAAAGGTAAGCAAGGGCACGACATGGCCCAAGCAAGGCAAGCATGACCCAAGAAAGGTAAGCAAGGGCACGACATGGCCCAAGCAAGGCAAGGCATGACCCAAGAAAGGTAAGCAAGGGCACGACATGGCCCAAGCAAGGCAAGGCATGACCCAAGAAAGGTAAGCAAGGGCACGACATGGCCCAAGCAAGGCAAGCATGACCCAAGAAAGGTAAGCAAGGGCACGACATGGCCAAGCAAGGCAAGGCATGACCAAGAAAGGTAAGCAAGGGCACGACATGGCCCAAGCAAGGCAAGGCATGACCCAAGAAAGGTAAGCAAGGGCACGACATGGCCCAACAAGGCAAGCATGACCCAAGAAAGGTAAGCAAGGGCACGACATGGCCCAAGCAAGGTAAGCATGACCCAAGAAAGGTAAGCAAGGGCACGACATGGCCCAAGCAAGGCAAGGCATGACCAAGAAAGGTAAGCAAGGGCACGACATGGCCCAAGCAAGGCAAGCATGACCCAAGAAAGGTAAGCAAGGGCACGACATGGCCCAAGCAAGGAAGCATGACCCAAGAAAGGTAAGCAAGGGCACGACATGGCCCAAGCAAGGCAAGGCATGACCCAAGAAAGGTAAGCAAGGGCACGACATGGCCCAAGCAAGGCAAGGCATGACCCAAGAAAGGTAAGCAAGGGCACGACATGGCCCAAGCAAGGCAAAGCATGACCCAAGAAAGGTAAGCAAGGGCACGACATGGCCCAAGCAAGGCAAGGCATGACCCAAGAAAGGTAAGCAAGGGCACGACATGGCCCAAGCAAGGCAAGGCATGACCAAGAAAGGTAAGCAAGGGCACGACATGGCCCAAGCAAGGCAAGCATGACCCAAGAAAGGTAAGCAAGGGCACGACATGGCCCAAGCAAGGCAAGGCATGACCCAAGAAAGGTAAGCAAGGGCACGACATGGCCCAAGCAAGGCAAGGCATGACCCAAGAAAGGTAAGCAAGGGCACGACATGGCCCAAGCAAGGCAAGCATGACCCAAGAAAGGTAAGCAAGGGCACGACATGGCCCAAGCAAGGCAAGGCATGACCCAAGAAAGGTAAGCAAGGGCACGACATGGCCCAAGCAAGGTAAGCATGACCCAAGAAAGGTAAGCAAGGGCACGACATGGCCCAAGCAAGGCAAGGCATGACCCAAGAAAGGTAAGCAAGGGCACGACATGGCCCAAGCAAGGCAAGGCATGACCCAAGAAAGGTAAGCAAGGGCACGACATGCCCAAGAAAGGCAAAGCAAGGGCACGACATGGCCCAAGCAAGGCAAGGCATGACCCAAGAAAGGTAAGCAAGGGCACGACATGGCCCAAGCAAGGCAAGCATGACCCAAGAAAGGTAAGCAAGGGCACGACATGGCCCAAGCAAGGCAAAGCATGACCCAAGAAAGGTAAGCAAGGGCACGACATGCCCAAGCAAGGCAAGGCATGACCCAAGAAAGGTAAGCAAGGGCACGACATGGCCCAAGCAAGGCAAGGCATGACCCAAGAAAGGTAAGCAAGGGCACGACATGGCCCAAGCAAGGCAAGGCATGACCCAAGAAAGGTAAGCAAGGGCACGACATGGCCCAAGCAAGGCAAGGCATGACCCAAGAAAGGTAAGCAAGGGCACGACATGGCCCAAGCAAGGCAAGCATGACCCAAGAAAGGTAAGCAAGGGCACGACATGGCCCAAGCAAGGTAAGCATGACCCAAGAAAGGTAAGCAAGGGCACGACATGGCCCAAGCAAGGCAAGCATGACCCAAGAAAGGTAAGCAAGGGCACGACATGGCCCAAGCAAGGCAAGCATGACCAAGAAAGGTAAGCAGACAAGAAGGCAAGGCATGGCCCAAGCAAGGTAAGCATGACCCAGAAAGGTAAGCAAGGGCACGACATGGCCCAAGCAAGGTAAGCATGACCCAAGAAAGGTAAGCAAGGGCACGACATGGCCCAAGCAAGGCAAGCATGACCCAAGAAGGTAGGCAGCAAGCAAGGAGCATGGCCCAAGCAAGGCAAGCATGACCCAAGAAAGGTAAGCAAGGGCACGACATGGCCCAAGCAAGGCAAGCATGACCCAAGAAAGGTAAGCAAGGGCACGACATGGCCCAAGCAAGGCAAGGCATGACCCAAGAAAGGTAAGCAAGGGCACGACATGGCCCAAGCAAGGCAAGGCATGACCCAAGAAAGGTAAGCAAGGGCACGACATGGCCCAAGCAAGGCAAGGCATGACCCAAGAAAGGTAAGCAAGGGCACGACATGGCCCAAGCAAGGCAAGGCATGACCCAAGAAAGGTAAGCAAGGGCACGACATGGCCCAAGCAAGGCAAGCATGACCCAAGAAAGGTAAGCAAGGGCACGACATGGCCCAAGCAAGGTAAGCATGACCCAAGAAAGGTAAGCAAGGGCACGACATGGCCCAAGCAAGGCAAGCATGACCCAAGAAAGGTAAGCAAGGGCACGACATGGCCCAAGCAAGGCAAGGCATGACCCAAGAAAGGTAAGCAAGGGCACGACATGGCCCAAGCAAGGTAAGCATGACCCAAGAAAGGTAAGCAAGGGCACGACATGGCCCAAGCAAGGCAAGGCATGACCCAAGAAAGGTAAGCAAGGGCACGACATGGCCCAAGCAAGGCAAGGCATGACCCAAGAAAGGTAAGCAAGGGCACGACATGGCCCAAGGAAAAGGAAGCATGACCCAAGAAAGGTAAGCAAGGGCACGACATGGCCCAAGCAAGGCAAGGCATGACCCAAGAAAGGTAAGCAAGGGCACGACATGGCCCAAGCAAGGCAAGCATGACCAAGAAAGGTAAGCAAGGGCACGACATGGCCCAAGCAAGGCAAGGCATGACCCAAGAAAGGTAAGCAAGGGCACGACATGGCCAAGCAAGGCAAGGCATGACCCAAGAAAGGTAAGCAAGGGCACGACATGGCCCAAGCAAGGTAAGCATGACCCAAGAAAGGTAAGCAAGGGCACGACATGGCCCAAGCAAGGCAAGGCATGACCCAAGAAAGGTAAGCAAGGGCACGACATGGCCCAAGCAAGGCAAGGCATGACCCAAGAAAGGTAAGCAAGGGCACGACATGGCCCAAGCAAGGCAAGGCATGACCCAAGAAAGGTAAGCAAGGGCACGACATGGCCCAAGCAAGGCAAGCATGACCCAAGAAAGGTAAGCAAGGGCACGACATGGCCCAAGCAAGGCAAGCATGACCCAAGAAAGGTAAGCAAGGGCACGACATGCCCAAGCAAGGTAAGCATGACCCAAGAAAGGTAAGCAAGGGCACGACATGGCCCAAGCAAGGCAAGCATGACCCAAGAAAGGTAAGCAAGGGCACGACATGGCCCAAGCAAGGCAAGGCATGACCAAGAAAGGTAAGCAAGGGCACGACATGGCCCAAGCAAGGTAAGCATGACCCAAGAAAGGTAAGCAAGGGCACGACATGGCCCAAGCAAGGTAAGCATGACCCAAGAAAGGTAAGCAAGGGCACGACATGGCCCAAGCAAGGCAAGGCATGACCCAAGAAAGGTAAGCAAGGGCACGACATGGCCCAAGCAAGGCAAGGCATGACCAAGAAAGGTAAGCAAGGGCACGACATGGCCCAAGCAAGGCAAGCATGACCCAAGAAAGGTAAGCAAGGGCACGACATGGCCAAGCAAGGCAAGGCATGACCCAAGAAAGGTAAGCAAGGGCACGACATGGCCCAAGCAAGGCAAGGCATGACCAAGAAAGGTAAGCAAGGGCACGACATGGCCAAGCAAGGCAAGGCATGACCAAGAAAGGTAAGCAAGGGCACGACATGGCCCAAGCAAGGCAAGCATGACCCAAGAAAGGTAAGCAAGGGCACGACATGGCCCAAGCAAGGCAAGGCATGACCCAAGAAAGGTAAGCAAGGGCACGACATGGCCCAAGCAAGGCAAGGCATGACCCAAGAAAGGTAAGCAAGGGCACGACATGGCCCAAGCAAGGCAAGGCATGACCCAAGAAAGGTAAGCAAGGGCACGACATGGCCCAAGCAAGGCAAGGCATGACCCAAGAAGGTAAGCAAGGGCACGACATGGCCCAAGCAAGGCAAGCATGACCCAAGAAAGGTAAGCAAGGGCACGACATGGCCCAAGCAAGGCAAGCATGACCCAAGAAAGGTAAGCAAGGGCACGACATGGCCCAAGCAAGGCAAGCATGACCCAAGAAAGGTAAGCAAGGGCACGACATGGCCCAAGCAAGGCAAGCATGACCCAAGAAAGGTAAGCAAGGGCACGACATGGCCCAAGCAAGGCAAGGCATGACCAAGAAAGGTAAGCAAGGGCACGACATGGCCCAAGCAAGGTAAGCATGACCCAAGAAAGGTAAGCAAGGGCACGACATGGCCCAAGCAAGGCAAGCATGACCCAAGAAAGGTAAGCAAGGGCACGACATGGCCCAAGCAAGGCAAGGCATGACCCAAGAAAGGTAAGCAAGGGCACGACATGGCCCAAGCAAGGCAAGGCATGACCCAAGAAAGGTAAGCAAGGGCACGACATGGCCCAAGCAAGGCAAGGCATGACCCAAGAAAGGTAAGCAAGGGCACGACATGGCCCAAGCAAGGCAAGGCATGACCCAAGAAAGGTAAGCAAGGGCACGACATGGCCCAAGCAAGGCAAGCATGACCCAAGAAAGGTAAGCAAGGGCACGACATGGCCCAAGCAAGGCAAGCATGACCCAAGAAAGGTAAGCAAGGGCACGACATGGCCCAAGCAAGGCAAGCATGACCCAAGAAAGGTAAGCAAGGGCACGACATGGCCCAAGCAAGGCAAGGCATGACACCAAGAAAGGTAAGCAAGGGCACGACATGGCCCAAGCAAGGTAAGCATGACCAAGAAAGGTAAGCAAGGGCACGACATGGCCCAAGCAAGGCAAGGCATGACCCAAGAAAGGTAAGCAAGGGCACGACATGGCCCAAGCAAGGCAAGGCATGACCCAAGAAAGGTAAGCAAGGGCACGACATGGCCCAAGCAAGGGAAGCATGACCCAAGAAAGGTAAGCAAGGGCACGACATGGCCCAAGCAAGGCAAGCATGACCCAAGAAAGGTAAGCAAGGGCACGACATGGCCCAAGCAAGGCAAGGCATGACCCAAGAAAGGTAAGCAAGGGCACGACATGGCCAAGCAAGGCAAGGCATGACCCAAGAAAGGTAAGCAAGGGCACGACATGGCCAAGCAAGGCAAGGCATGACCAAGAAAGGTAAGCAAGGGCACGACATGGCCCAAGCAAGGTAAGCATGACCCAAGAAAGGTAAGCAAGGGCACGACATGGCCCAAGCAAGGCAAGGCATGACCCAAGAAAGGTAAGCAAGGGCACGACATGCCCAAGCAAGGCAAGGCATGACCCAAGAAAGGTAAGCAAGGGCACGACATGGCCCAAGCAAGGCAAGGCATGACCCAAGAAAGGTAAGCAAGGGCACGACATGGCCCAAGCAAGGCAAGGCATGACCCAAGAAAGGTAAGCAAGGCACGACATGGCCCAAGAAAGGTAAGCAAGGGCACGACATGGCCCAAGCAAGGCAAGCATGACCCAAGAAAGGTAAGCAAGGGCACGACATGGCCCAAGCAAGGCAAGCATGACCCAAGAAAGGTAAGCAAGGGCACGACATGGCCCAAGCAAGGCAAGCATGACCCAAGAAAGGTAAGCAAGGGCACGACATGGCCCAAGCAAGGCAAGCATGACCAAGAAAGGTAAGCAAGGGCACGACATGGCCCAAGCAAGGCAAGGCATGACCCAAGAAAGGTAAGCAAGGGCACGACATGGCCCAAGCAAGGCAAGCATGACCCAAGAAAGGTAAGCAAGGGCACGACATGGCCCAAGCAAGGCAAGCATGACCCAAGAAAGGTAAGCAAGGGCACGACATGGCCCAAGCAAGGCAAGGCATGACCAAGAAAGGTAAGCAAGGGCACGACATGGCCCAAGCAAGGTAAGCATGACCCAAGAAAGGTAAGCAAGGGCACGACATGGCCCAAGCAAGGCAAGGCATGACCCAAGAAAGGTAAGCAAGGGCACGACATGGCCCAAGCAAGGCAAGGCATGACCCAAGAAAGGTAAGCAAGGGCACGACATGGCCAAGCAAGGCAAGGCATGACCAAGAAAGGTAAGCAAGGGCACGACATGGCCCAAAGCAAGGTAAGCATGACCAAGAAAGGTAAGCAAGGGCACGACATGGCCCAAGCAAGGCAAGGCATGACCCAAGAAAGGTAAGCAAGGGCACGACATGGCCCAAGCAAGGCAAGGCATGACCCAAGAAAGGTAAGCAAGGGCACGACATGCCCAAGCAAGGCAAGGCATGACCCAAGAAAGGTAAGCAAGGGCACGACATGGCCCAAGCAAGGCAAGGCATGACCCAAGAAAGGTAAGCAAGGGCACGACATGGCCCAAGCAAGGCAAGCATGACCCAAGAAAGGTAAGCAAGGGCACGACATGGCCCAAGCAAGGCAAGCATGACCCAAGAAAGGTAAGCAAGGGCACGACATGGCCCAAGCAAGGTAAGCATGACCCAAGAAAGGTAAGCAAGGGCACGACATGGCCCAAGCAAGGCAAAGCATGACCCAAGAAAGGTAAGCATGACAAGCAAGGTAAGGCATGACCCAAGAAAGGTAAGCAAGGGCACGACATGGCCCAAGCAAGGTAAGGCATGACCCAAGAAAGGTAAGCAAGGGCACGACATGGCCCAAGCAAGGCAAGGCATGACCAAGAAAGGTAAGCAAGGGCACGACATGGCCCAAGCAAGGTAAGCATGACCCAAGAAAGGTAAGCAAGGGCACGACATGGCCCAAGCAAGGTAAGCATGACCAAGAAAGGTAAGCAAGGGCACGACATGGCCCAAGCAAGGTAAGCATGACCCAAGAAAGGTAAGCAAGGGCACGACATGGCCCAAGCAAGGCAAGGCATGACCCAAGAAAGGTAAGCAAGGGCACGACATGCCCAAGCAAGGCAAGCATGACCCAAGAAAGGTAAGCAAGGGCACGACATGGCCCAAGCAAGGCAAGGCATGACCCAAGAAAGGTAAGCAAGGGCACGACATGGCCCAAGCAAGGTAAGCATGACCCAAGAAAGGTAAGCAAGGGCACGACATGGCCCAAGCAAGGTAAGCATGACCCAAGAAAGGTAAGCAAGGGCACGACATGGCCCAAGCAAGGCAAGGCATGACCCAAGAAAGGTAAGCAAGGGCACGACATGGCCCAAGCAAGGTAAGCATGACCCAAGAAAGGTAAGCAAGGGCACGACATGGCCCAACAAGGTAAGCATGACCAAGAAAGGTAAGCAAGGGCACGACATGGCCCAAGCAAGGCAAGGCATGACCCAAGAAAGGTAAGCAAGGGCACGACATGCCCAAGCAAGGTAAGCATGACCCAAGAAAGGTAAGCAAGGGCACGACATGGCCCAAGCAAGGCAAGGCATGACCCAAGAAAGGTAAGCAAGGGCACGACATGGCCAAGCAAGGCAAGGCATGACCCAAGAAAGGTAAGCAAGGGCACGACATGGCCCAAGCAAGGCAAGCATGACCCAAGAAAGGTAAGCAAGGGCACGACATGGCCCAAGCAAGGCAAGGCATGACCCAAGAAAGGTAAGCAAGGGCACGACATGGCCCAAGCAAGGCAAGGCATGACCCAAGAAAGGTAAGCAAGGGCACGACATGGCCCAAGCAAGGCAAGGCATGACCCAAGAAAGGTAAGCAAGGGCACGACATGGCCCAAGCAAGGCAAGGCATGACCCAAGAAAGGTAAGCAAGGGCACGACATGGCCCAAGCAAGGTAAGCATGACCCAAGAAAGGTAAGCAAGGGCACGACATGGCCCAAGCAAGGCAAGCATGACCCAAGAAAGGTAAGCAAGGGCACGACATGGCCCAAGCAAGGCAAGCAGACCCAAGAAAGGTAAGCAAGGGCACGACATGGCCCAAGCAAGGCAAAGCATGACCCAAGAAAGGTAAGCATGCCCAAGCAAGGTAAGGCATGACCCAAGAAAGGTAAGCAAGGGCACGACATGGCCCAAGCAAGGTAAGGCATGACCCAAGAAAGGTAAGCAAGGGCACGACATGGCCCAAGCAAGGCAAGCATGACCAAGAAAGGTAAGCAAGGGCACGACATGGCCCAAGCAAGGTAAGCATGACCCAAGAAAGGTAAGCAAGGGCACGACATGGCCCAAGCAAGGCAAGCATGACCCAAGAAAGGTAAGCAAGGGCACGACATGGCCCAAGCAAGGTAAGCATGACCCAAGAAAGGTAAGCAAGGGCACGACATGGCCCAAGCAAGGCAAGGCATGACCCAAGAAAGGTAAGCAAGGGCACGACATGGCCCAAGCAAGGTAAGCATGACCAAGAAAGGTAAGCAAGGGCACGACATGGCCCAAGCAAGGCAAGGCATGACCCAAGAAAGGTAAGCAAGGGCACGACATGGCCCAAACAAGGTAAGCATGACCCAAGAAAGGTAAGCAAGGGCACGACATGGCCCAAACAAGGTAAGCAAGACCCAAGAAAGGTAAGCAAGGGCACGACATGGCCCAAGCAAGGCAAGGCATGACCCAAGAAAGGTAAGCAAGGGCACGACATGGCCCAAGCAAGGTAAGCATGACCCAAGAAAGGTAAGCAAGGGCACGACATGGCCAAACAAGGTAAGCAAGACCCAAGAAAGGTAAGCAAGGGCACGACATGGCCCAAGCAAGGCAAGGCATGACCCAAGAAAGGTAAGCAAGGGCACGACATGGCCCAAGCAAGGTAAGCATGACCCAAGAAAGGTAAGCAAGGGCACGACATCGCCCAAGCAAGGCAAGGCATGACCCAAGAAAGGTAAGCAAGGGAACGACATGGCCCAAGCAAGGCAAGGCATGACCCAAGAAAGGTAAGCAAGGGCACGACATGGCCCAAGCAAGGTAAGCATGACCCAAGAAAGGTAAGCAAGGGCACGACATGGCCCAAGCAAGGTAAGCATGACCCAAGAAAGGTAAGCAAGGGCACGACATGGCCCAAACAAGGCAAGGCATGACCCAAGAAAGGTAAGAAAGGGCACGACATGGCCCAAGCAAGGTAAGCATGACCCAAGAAAGGTAAGCAAGGCACGACATGGCCCAAGCAAGGCAAGGCATGACCCAAGAAAGGTAAGCAAGGGCACGACATGGCCCAAACAAGGTAAGCATGACCAAGAAAGGTAAGTAAGGGCACGCCATGCCCAAGCAAGGCAAGCAAGGGCAAGTCGTGGCAAAGAAAGGCATGTAAGGGCAAGTCGTGGCAAGGCATGGCCAAGCAAGGTAAGCAAGGGAAAGTCGTGGCAAAGAAAGGCAAGAGGAAGGCATGGCAAGGCATATCCCAAGCAAGGTAAGCAAAGAAAGGTGTTACGGTTCGATGACGGAGTATTTCGGGGGATGACGGTTGTGGAATTGGCCTGCGACACGGCCATAGTACCGACTTGACCTTGAGTTTTCGTTGTTCAGAAAAAAAAAATCAACGATGCATTGAGGGAATTTTTCGGCTCCGTAAAGTCGGGGGATGACGGTGGTGGATTTGGCCCGCAATACGGCTAACGTCCCGACTTGACCTCGTTTTTTCGTATGCCGCAATGGTCCCGCGGTCGTCTCTCGGATGGGATAGATTGGGACTTGTCGACCGGATGCGGTCTGTTCTTGCGGGCAGCGGACCGAGCAGCCACGAGCGCGGACTAAAATCTAGTTGACGTCGTCCTTCGAAACAAACTCGTAGGTATGTAGGGGAGCTTGGGAATCCATGATCGGATGCGGTGTGTTCTAGTGTGCGGGCAACGGACCAAGAAGCACACAAGAGCATACTAAATCTCGTCGTCGTTCCTTCGAGCAAACCTGGAACGGGTACTATAGTCGAGGGGAGCTTGGGCCTCGATGACCGGATTCGGACTGTTCTTGTGTGCGGGCAGAGGACCAAGCAGCACACTAGAGAGCGGACTAAATCTCGTCGTCGATCTTTGAACAAACCTCTTGTCCCTTTTGGCTTTAGTGTGCTAATGTTTCCGAAACTCGATGCGGACCGTTCCCGGATGCGGGCGATATCAAGCGGCATGTGGGTGCAGTCCAATTCTAGTTGACGTTGTGTTAGCTAACCTTAGCCAGTGTTGTCCGCCTCGATTTGTTTGTTTCTTTCACGTCAAACGGTGCTAGTCGGGGGACATCTAGCCCATCCTTGCGGCCACTTTGTGGTCGTGGGATGCAAGCTCGTTGTTTCTTGGCCAAGCGGTACGCTACGCGTGTGAGTGGTGTTTGGTTTTTTTAGCTGGCGGGCTCCGTGAACCGCACGCCGATAAACCTCTTCAGTGTTTGCTCCAAGTGCTATACAGGCCTTGGGCGAGTGATGGTTTCTGTGTTGCATTCCTAACGATCGCATTGACATGGACCAAGGGCATGGCATCCATAAGCACGCAAGGGAAAGGCATGGCCCAAGGCACAACAATCGGACCCAAGGCATGGCCCAAGGCAAAACGATCGGACCACATGCACAATAATGACCACTATGAATGAAATTTCCCGAAAACTTTCCAAAAATAGCAACCCGGGACCACACGGGCACCCCCCGAGGTCCCAAAATAAAAAATTTCAACACCAATGTTTTATATATATTTATATGTCTTTTCCTATTTTTCGGATTTTTTGGGAATTTTTGAATTTTTTGGGATTTTCCCGTTTTTACCCCTAAAATAGCAACCCGGGACCACACGGGCACCCCCCTAGGTCCAAAAATAAAAATTTCAACACAATAATTTTTGGGATTTTTTTTGAATTTTTGGGATTTTTTGGGATTTTTTGAGATTTTGAATTTTTCCCTTATTTTTCCGTTTTTACCCTATTTTCCCTATTTTCGGAAAACAAAAATAATTTTTTTGAAAAAAAAAATCATGAAAATTAAGCTTAATGCCATATAGGTTTTCCAACAAAAAAAAGGGGCATTATTGACAAAAACTCAAGTTTTGAGCCATTATTATGTAATGTCACTTGGGTGTCCTTAGGAAAATTAGCTAATTCAAAAAACAACCTATATAGGGGGAGGGTGAGGTGGAAAGATGGATGGTCAAGGTTGGCTAAAAACTCTCTTGTGGGCACCGTTGGGCACCGTTGGGCATGGTCGGCCCCCCTACGACACCAAACATGCCCATGACATTAGACGGATTGAAAATTTTGGATCATTCGACGGATTTGACGCATAATTTTTGTCCGAGACCCGATTGGACGCGAAAAAATTATTTTTTTGAAAAAAAAAAATCAAAAAAAATTCTTCTAAAAAAAATAAAAAAAATATTTTAAAAAAAAGTTTTGAAAAAAATTTGTTGGCTCTAAGCAATGGCACGACATGGC
>NW_026614387.1:0-76106 GCF_020520425.1 Spinacia oleracea | reverse complement strand
TTGCTTACCTTTCTTGGGTGACGCTTACCTTGCTTGGGCCATGTCGTGCCCTTGCTTACCTTTCTTGGGTCATGCTTACCTTGCTTGGGCCATGTCGTTCCCTTGCTTACCTTTCTTGGGTCATGCCTTGCCTTGCTTGGGCCATGTCGTGCCCTGCTTACCTTTCTTGGGTCATGCCTTGCGTTGCTTGGGACATGTCGTGACGTGCTTACCTTTCTTGGGTTCATGCCTTGCCTTGCTTGGGCCATTGTCCGTGCCCTGCTTACCTTTCCTTGGGTCATGCCTTGCCTTGTTTGGGCCATGTCGTGCCCTTGCTTACCTTTCTTGGTCAGGCCTTGCCTTGCTGGCCATGTCGGTGCCTTGCATACCTATCGTGGGGCATGCCTTTGCCTCCTTGCTGGGGCCATGTCACCCTTGCTTACCTTTCTGGGTCCATGCTTTGCCTTGCTTGGGCAATGTCGTGCCCTGCTTACCTGTCTTGGGTCATGCTACCTTGTTTGGGCCATGTCGTGCCCTTGCTTACATTTCTTGGTCATGCCTTGCCTTGCTTTGGCCATGTTGTGCCCTTGCTTACCTTCTTGGTCTGCCTTGCCTTGCTTGGGCCATGTCGTGCCCTTGGCTTACCTTTCTTGGGGTCATGCTTACCTTGTTTGGGCCATGCTGCCTTGCTTACCTTTCTTGGGTCTGCCTTGCCTTGTTTGGGCCATGTCGTGCCCCTTGCTTACCTTTCTGGGTCAATGCCTGCCTGTTGGGCCATTGTCGTCACTTGCTACCTTTCTTGGTCATGCCTTGCTTGCTGGCATGTCGTGCCCTTGCATACCTATCTTGGGTCATGCCTTGCCTTGCTTGGGGCCATGTCGTTAGCCCTTGCTTACCTCTCTTGGGGTCAATGCCTTGCCTTGCTTGAGGCCATGTCCGTGCCCTTGCTTACCTTTCTTTCTGGTCATGCTTACCTGTTGGGCCATGTCCGTGCCCTTTGCTACCTTTCTTGGTCATGCCTTGCCTTGCTTGGGCCATGTTGTGCCCTTGCTTACCTTTCTTGGGTCATGCCTTGCCTTGCTTGGCCATGTCGTGCCCTTGCTTACCTTTCTTGGTCATTGCTTACCTTGTTTGGGCCATGTCGTGCCCTTGCTTACTTTCTTGGGTCATGCCTTGCCTTGCTTTGGGCCATGTCGTGCCCTTGCTTACCTTTCTTGGTCATGCTTGCCTTGCTTGGGCCATGTCCGTGCCCTTGCTTACCTTTCTTGGGTTCATGCTTACCTCCTGGGCCATGTCGTACCCTTGCTACCTTTCTTGGGTCATGCCTTGCCTGCTTGGGCCATGTCGTGCCCTTGCTTACCTTTCTTGGGTCATGCCTTGCCTTCTTGGGACATGTCGTGCCCTTGCTTACCTTTCTTGGGTAAGCCTTGCCTTGCTTGGGCCATGTCGTGCCCTTGCTACCTTTCTTGGGTCATGCTTACCTTGCTTAGGCCATGTCGTGCCCTTGCTTACCTTTCTTGGGTCATGCTTACCTTGCTTGGGCCATGTCGTACCCTTGCTTACCTTTCTTGGGTCATGCCTTGCCTTGCTTGGGCCATGTCGTGCCCTTGCTACCTTTCTTGGGTGATGCTTACCTTGCTTGGGCCATGTCGTGCCCTTGCTTACCTTCTTGGGTCATGCTTACCTGCTTGGGCCATGTCGTACCTTGCTTACCTTTCTTGGGTCATGCTTGCCTTGCTTGGGCCATGTCGTGCCCTTGCTTACCTTTCTGGGTCATGCCTTGCCTTGCTTGGGACATGTCGTGCCGTTGCTTACCTTTCTTGGGTCATGCCTTGCCTTGCTTGGGCCTGTCGTGCCCTTGCTTACCTTTCTTGGTCATGCTTGCCTTGTTGGGCCATGTCGTGCCCTTGCTTACCTTTCTTGGGTCATGCCTTGCCTTGCTTGGGCCATGTCGTGCCCTTGCTTACCTTTCTTGGGTCATGCTTACCTTGCTTGGGCCATGTCGTGCCCTGCTTACCTTTCTTGGGTCATGCCTTACCTTGCTTGGGTCATGCTTACCTTTCTTGGGTCATGCTTTGCCTTGCTTGGGCCATGTCGTGCCTTGCTTACCTTTCTTGGTCTTGCTTACCTTGCTTGGGCCATGTCTTGCCCTTGCTTACCTTTCTTGGGTGATGCTTACCTTGCTTGGGCCATGTCGTGCCCTTGCTTACCTTTCTTGGGTCCTGCTTACCTTGCTTGGGCCATGTCGTACCCTTGCTTACCTTTCTTGGGTCATGCCTTGCCTTGCTTGGGCCATGTCGTGCCCTTGCCTACCTTTCTTGGGTGATGCTTACCTTGCTTGGCCATGTCGTGCCCTTGCTTACCTTTCTTGGGTCATGCTTACCTTGCTTGGGCATGTCGTACCCTTGCTTACCTTTCTTGGGTCATGCCTTGCCTTGCTTGGGCCATGTCGTGCCCTTGCTTACCTTTCTTGGGTCATGCCTTGCCTTGCTTGGACATGTCGTGCCCTTGCTTACCTTTCTTGGTCATGCCTTGCCTTGCTTGGGCCATGTCGTGCCCTTGCTACCTTTCTTGGGTCATGCCTTGCCTTGTTGGGCCATGTCGTGCCCTTGCTTACCTTTCTTGGTCATGCCTTGCCTTGCTTGGCCATGTCGTGCCCTTGCATACCTATCTTGGGTCATGCCTTGCCTTGCTTGGGCCATGTCGTGCCCTTGCTTACCTTTCTTGGGTCATGCCTTGCCTTGCTTGGGCCATGTCGTGCCCTTGCTTACCTTTCTTGGGTCATGCTTACCTTGTTTGGGCCATGTCGTGCCCTTGCTTACCTTTCTGGTCATGCCTTGCCTTGCTTGGGCCATGTTCTGTGCCCTTGCTTACCTTTCTTGGGTCATGCCTTGCCTTGCTTGGGCCATGTCGTGCCCTTGCTTACCTTTCTTGGGTCATGCTTACCTTGTTTGGGCCATGTCGTGCCCTTGCTTACCTTTCTTGGTCATGCCTTGCCTTGCTTGGGCCATGTCGTGCCCTTGCTTACCTTTCTTGGGTCATGCTTGCCTTGCTTGGGCCATGTCGTGCCCTTGCTTACCTTTCTTGGGTCATGCTTACCTTGCCTTGGGCCATGTCGTACCCTTGCTTACCTTTCTTGGGTCATGCCTTGCCTTGCTTGGGCCATGTCGTGCCCTTGCTTACCTTTCTTGGGTCATGCCTTGCCTTGCTTGGGACATGTCGTGCCCTTGCTTACCTTTCTTGGGTCATGCCTTGCCTTGCTTGGGCCATGTCGTGCCCTTGCTTACCTTTCTTGGGTCATGCTTACCTTGTTTGGGCCATGTCCGTGCCCTTGCTTACCTTTCTTGGTCATGCCTTGCCTTGCTTGGCCATGTCGTGCCCTTGCTTACCTATCTTGGGTCATGCCTTGCCTTGCTTTGGGCCATGTCGTGCCCTTGCTTACCTTTCTTGGGTCATGCCTTGCCTTGCTTGGGCCATGTCCGTGCCCTTGCTTGCCTTTCTTGGTCATGCCTTGCCTTGCTTGGGCCATGTCGTGCCCTTGCTTACCTTTCTTGGGTCATGCTTCCTTTGCTTGGGCCATGTCGTGCCCTTGCTTACCTTTCTTGGGTCATGCCTTGCCTTGCTTGGGCCATGTCGTGCCCTTGCTTACCTTTCTTGGTCATGCTTGCCTGCTTGGGCCAAGGTCGTGCCCTTGCTTGCCTTTTCTTGGGTCATGCTACCTTGCTTGGGCCAGGTCGTGCCCTTGCTTACCTTTCTTGGGTCCATGCCTTGCCTGCTTGGCCATGTCGTGCCCTGCTTACCTTTCTTGGGTCATGCCTTCCCTTGCTTGGGCCATGTCGTGCCCTTGCTTACCTTTCTTGGGTCATTCCTTGCCTTGCTTGGGCCATGTCGTGCCCTTGCTTACCTTTCTTGGGTCATGCCTTGCCTTGCTTGGGCCATGTCGTGCCCTTGCTTGCCTTTCTTGGGTCATGCGTACCTTGCTGGCCATATCGTGCCCTTGCTTACCATTCTTGGTCATGCCTTGCATTGCTTGGGCCATGTCGTGCCCTTGCTTACCTTTCTTGGGTATGCCTTGCCTTGCTTGGGCCAAGTCGTGCCCTTGCTTGCCTTTCTTGGGTCTGCTTACCTTGCTTGGGCCATGTCGTGCCATTGCTTACCTTTCTTGGGTCATGCCTTGCCTTGCTTGGGCCATGTCGGCCCTTGCTTACTTTTCTTGGGTCATGCTACCTTGCTTGGGCCATGTCGTGCCCTTGCTTACATTTATTGGGTCAGCCTTGCCTTGCTTGGGCCATGTCGTGCCCTTGCTTACCTTTCTTGGGTAATGCCTTCCCTTGCTTGGGCCATGTCGTGGCCCTTGCTTACTTTCTTGGGTCATGCCTTGCCTGCTTGGGCCATGTTCGTGCCCTTGCTTACCTTCTTGGGTCATGCTTCCTTGCTTGGGCCATGTCGTGCCCTTGCTTACCTTTCTTGGGTCATGCCTTGCCTTGCTTGGGCCATGTCGTGCCCTTGCTTACCTTTCTTGGGTCATGCCTTTACCTTGCTTGGGCCATGTCGTGCCCTTGCTTACCTTTCTGGGTCATTCCTTACCTTGCTTGGGCCATGTCGTGCCCTTGCTTACCTTCTTCTTGGGTCATGCTTACCTTGCTTGGGCCATGTCGTGCCCTTGCTTACCTTTCTTGGGTCATGCCTTGCCTTGCTTGGGCCATGTCGTGCCCTTGCTTACCTTTCTTGGGTCATGCCTTGCCCTTGCTTGGGCCATGTCGTGCCCTTGCTTACCTTTCTTGGGTCATGCCTTGCCTTGCTTGGGCCATGTCGTGCCCTTGCTTACCTTCTTGGGTCATGCCTTGCCTTGCTTGGGCCATGTCGTGCCCTTGCTTACCTTTCTTGGGTCATGCTTGCCTTGCTTGGGCCATGTCGTGCCATTGCTTACCTTTCTTGGGTCATGCTTGCCTTGCTTGGGCCATGGCGTGCCCTTGCTACCTTCTTGGTCATGCCTGCCTTGCTTGGGGCCATGTCGTGGCCCTTGCTTACCTTCTTGGTCATGCCTTGCCTGCTTGGGCCATGTCTGTGCCCTTGCTTACCTTTCTTGGGTCATGCCTTGCCTTGCTGGGCCATGTCGTGCCCTTGCTTCCTTTCTTGGGTCATGCCTTGCCTTGCTTGGGCATGTCGTGCCCTGCTTTACCTTTCTTGGGTCATGCTCTTGCCTTGCTTGGGCCATGTCGTGCCCTTGCTTACCTTCTGGGTCATGCCTTGCCGTGCTTGGCCATGTCGTGCCCGTGCTTACCTTCTTCTTGGGTCATGCTTGCCTTGCTTGGGCCATGTCGTGCCCTTGCTTGCCTTCTTGGGTCATGCTTACCTTGCTTGGGCCATGTCGGCCCTTGCTTACCTTTCTTGGGTCATGCCTTGCATTGCTTGGGCCATGTCGTGCCCTTGCTTACCTTTCTTGGGTCATGCCTTGCCTTGCTTGGGCCAATGTCGATGCCATTGCTTACCTTTCTTGGGTCATGCTTACCTTGTTTGGGCCATGTCGTGCCCTTGCTTACCTTTCTTGGTCATGCCTTGCCTTGCTTGGGCCATGTTGTGCCTTTGCTTACCTTTCTTGGGTCATGCCTTGCCTTGCTTGGGACATGTCGTGCCGTTGCTTACCTTTCTTGGGTCATGCCTTGCCTTGCTTGGGCCATGTCGTGCCCTTGCTTACCTTTCTTGGGTCATGCCTTGCCTTGTTTGGGCCATGTCGTGACCCTTGCTTACCTTTCTTGGTCATGCCTTGCATTGCTTGGCCATGTCGTGCCCTTGCATACCTATCTTGGGTCATGCCTTGCCTTGCTTGGGCCATGTCGTGCCCTTGCTTACCTTTCTTGGGTCATGCCTTGCCTTGCTTGGGCCATGTCGTGCCCTTGCTTACCTTTCTTGGGTCATGCTTACCTTGTTTGGGCCATGTCGTGCCCTTGCTTACCTTTCTTGGTCATGCCTTGCCTTGCTTGGGCCATGTTGTGCCTTTGCTTACCTTTCTTGGGTCATGCCTTGCCTTGCTTGGGCCATGTCGTGCCCTTGCTTACCTTTCTTGGGTCATGCTTACCTTGTTTGGGCCATGTCGTGCCCTTGCTTACCTTTCTTGGTCATGCCTTGCCTTGCTTGGGCCATGTCGTGCCCTTGCTTACCTTTCTTGGGTCATGCTTGCCTTGCTTGGGCCATGTCGTGCCCTTGCTTACCTTTCTTGGGTCATGCTTACCTTCCTTGGGCCATGTCGTACCCTTGCTACCTTTCTTGGGTCATGCCTTGCCTTGCTTGGGCCATGTCGTGCCCTTGCTTACCTTTCTTGGGTCATGCCTTGCCTTGCTTGGGACATGTCGTGCCCTTGCTTACCTTTCTTGGGTCATGCCTTGCCTTGCTTGGGCCATGTCGTGCCCTTGCTTATCTTTCTTGGGTCATGCTTACCTTGTTTGGGCCATGTCGTGCCCTTGCTTACCTTTCTTGGTCATGCCTTGCCTTGCTTGGCCATGTCGTGCCCTTGCTTACCTATCTTGGGTCATGCCTTGCCTTGCTTGGGCCATGTCGTGCCCTTGCTTACCTTTCTTGGGTCATGCCTTGCCTTGCCTGGGCCATGTCGTGCCCTTGCTTGCCTTTCTTGGGTCATGCCTTGCCTTGCTTGGGCCATGTCGTGCCCTTGCTTACCTTCTTGGGTCATGCTTCCTTTGCTTGGGCCATGTCGTGCCCTTGCTTACCTTTCTTGGGTCATGCCTTGCCTTGCTTGGGCCATGTCGTGCCCTTGCTTACCTTTCTTGGGTCATGCCTTGCCTTGCTTGGGCCAAGTCGTGCCCTTGCTTGCCTTTCTTGGGTCATGCTTACCTTGCTTGGGCCATGTCGTGCCCTTGCTTATCTTTCTTGGGTCATGCCTTGCCTTGCTTGGGCCATGTCGTGCCCTTGCTTACCTTTCTTGGGTCATGCTTCCCTTGCTTGGGCCATGTCGTGCCCTTGCTTACCTTTCTTGGGTCATTCCTTGCCTTGCTTGGGCCATGTCGTGCCCTTGCTTACCTTTCTTGGGTCATGCCTTGCCTTGCTTGGGCCATGTCGTGCCCTTGCTTGCCTTTCTTGGGTCATGCGTACCTTGCTTGGGCCATATCGTGCCCTTGCTTACCATTCTTGGGTCATGCCTTGCATTGCTTGGGCCATGTCGTGCCCTTGCTTACCTTTCTTGGGTCATGCCTTGCCTTGCTTGGGCCAAGTCGTGCCCTTGCTTGCCTTTCTTGGGTCATGCTTACCTTGCTTGGGCCATGTCGTGCCCTTGCTTACCTTTCTTGGGTCATGCCTTGCCTTGCTTGGGCCATGTCGTGCCCTTGCTTACTTTTCTTGGGTCATGCTTACCTTGCTTGGGCCATGTCGTGCCCTTGCTTACATTTATTGGGTCATGCCTTGCCTTGCTTGGGCCATGTCGTGCCCTTGCTTACCTTTCTTGGGTCATGCTTCCCTTGCTTGGGCCATGTCGTGCCCTTGCTTACCTTTCTTGGGTCATGCCTTTCCTTGCTTGGGCCATGTCGTGCCCTTGCTTACCTTTCTTGGGTCATGCCTTGCCTTGCTTGGGCCATGTCGTGCCCTTGCTTACCTTTCTTGGGTCATGCCTTGCCTTGCTTGGGCCATTGTCGTGCCCTTGCTTGCCTTTCTTGGGTAATGCTTACCTTGCTTGGGCCATGTCGTGCCCTGCTTACCTTTCTTGGTTCATGCCTTGCCTTGCTTGGGCCATGTCGTGCCCTTGCTTACCTTTCTTGGGTCATGCCTTGCCTTGCTTGGGCCATGTCGTGCCCTTGCTTGCCTTTCTTGGGTCATGCTTACCTTGCTTGGGCCATGTCGTGCCCTTGCTTACCTTTCTTGGTCATGCCTTGCCTTGCTTGGGCCATGTCGTGCCCTTGCTTACCTTTCTTGGGTCATGCCTTGCCTTGCTTGGGCCAAGTCGTGCCCTTGCTTGCCTTTCTTGGGTCATGCTTACCTTGCTTGGGCCATGTCGTGCCCTTGCTTACCTTTCTTGGGTCATGCTTGCCTTGCTTGGGCCATGTCGTGCCCTTGCTTACCTTTCTTGGGTCATGCCTTGCCTTGCTTGGGCCATGTCGTGCCCTTGCTTGCCTTTCTTGGGTAATGCTTACCTTGCTTGGGCCATGTCGTGCCCTTGCTTACCTTTCTTGGGTCATGCCTTGCCTTGCTTAGGCCATGTCGTGCCCTTGCTTACCTTTCTTGGGCCATGCCTTGCCTTGCTTGGGCCATGTCGTGCCCTTGCTTACCTTTCTTGGGTCATGCCTTGCCTTGCTTGGGCCATGTCGTGCCCTTGCTTGCCTTTCTTGGGTCATGCTTACCTTGCTTGGGCCATGTCGTGCCCTTGCTTACCTTTCTTGGGTCATGCCTTGCCTTGCTTGGGCCATGTCGTGCCCTTGCTTACCTTTCTTGGGTCATGCCTTGCCTTGCTTGGGCCATGTCGTGCCCTTGCTTACCTTTCTTGGGTCATGCCTTGCCTTGCTTGGGCCATGTCGTGCCCTTGCTTGCCTTTCTTGGGTAATGCTTACCTTGCTTGGGCCATGTCGTGCCCTTGCTTACCTTTCTTGGGTCATGCCTTGCCTTGCTTGGGCCATGTCGTGCCCTTGCTTACCTTTCTTGGGTCATGCCTTGCCTTGCTTGGGCCATGTCGTGCCCTTGCTTGCCTTTCTTGGGTCATGCTTACCTTGCTTGGGCCATGTCGTGCCCTTGCTTACCTTTCTTGGGTCATGCCTTGCCTTGCTTGGGCCATGTCGTGCCCTTGCTTACCTTTCTTGGGTCATGCCTTGCCTTGCTTGGGCCAAGTCGTGCCCTTGCTTGCCTTTCTTGGGTCATGCTTACCTTGCTTGGGCCATGTCGTGCCCTTGCTTACCTTTCTTGGGTCATGCCTTGCCTTGCTTGGGCCATGTCGTGCCCTTGCTTACCTTTCTTGGGTCATGCCTTGCCTTGCTTGGGCCATGTCGTGCCCTTGCTTGGCTTTCTTGGGTCATGTCTTGCCTTGCTTGGGTCATGTCGTGCCCTTGCTTGCCTTTCTTGGGTCATGCCTTGCCTTGGTTAGGCCATGTCGTGCCCTTGCTTGCCTTTCTTTGGTCATGCCTTGCCTTGCTTGGGCCATGTCGTGCCCTTGCTTGCCTTTCTTGGGCCATGTCGTGCCCTTGCTTGCCTTTCTTGGGTCATGCTTTGCCTTGCTTGGGCCATGTCGTGCCCTTGCTTGCCTTTCTTGGGTCATGTCTTGCCTTGCTTGGGCCATGTCGTGCCCTTGCTTGCCTTTCTTGGGTCATGGATTGCCTTGCTTGGGCCATGTCGTGCCCTTGCTTGCCTTTCTTGGGTCATGCATTGCTTTGCTTGGGCCATGTCGTGTCCTTGCTTGCCTTTCTTGGGTCATACCTTGCCTTGCTTGGGCCATGTCGTGCCCTTGCTTAGAGCCAACAATTTTTTTTTCAAAAAAATTTTTTTTTTAATATTTTTTTTGAATTTTTTTTGATTTTTTTTGATTTTTTTTTTTTTTTTCAAATCGGGTCTCGGACAAAAAATTATGCGTCAAATCCGTCGAATGATCCAAAATTGTCAATCCGTCTAATGTCATGGGCATGTGTGGTGTCGTAGGGGGGCCGACCATGCCCAACGGTGCCCACAAGAGAGTTTTAAGCCAACCTTGACCATTCATCCTTCCACTCTCACCCTCCCCCTATAGAGGTTTATTTTGAATTAGCTAAATTTTCCTAGTGAACACCCAAGTGACATTAACATAATAATGGCTCAAAACTTGAGTTTTTGTCATAATAATGCCCCGTTTTTTTTGTTGGAAAACCTTATATGGGCATTAAGCTTAATTTTCATGTTTTTTTTTTCAAAAAAATTATTTTTGTTTTCCGAAAATAGGGAAAATAGGGGTAAAAACGGTAAAAATAAGGGAAAAATTCAAAAAAATCTCAAAAAAATCCCAAAAAATCCCAAAAAATACAAAAAAATCCAAAAAAATTATTGGTGTTGAAATTTTTTATTTTTGGACCTAGGGGGGTGCCCGTGTGGTCCCAGGTTGCTATTTTAGGGGTAAAAACGGGGAAAATCCCAAAAAATTCAAAAAAATCCCAAAAAATCCGAAAAAATAGGAAAAGACATATAAATATATATAGAAAACATTGGTGTTGAAATATTTTATTTTGGGACCTCGGGGGGTGCCCGTGTGGTCCCGGGTTGCTATTTTTGGAAAGTTTTCGGGAAAATTCATTCATAGTGGTCATTATTGTGCATGTGGTCCGATCGTTTTGCCTTGGGCCATGCCTTGGGTCCGATTGTTGTGCCTTGGGCCATGCCTTTCCCTTGCGTGCTTATGGATGCCATGCCCTAATTCCATGTTAATGCGATCGTTAGGAATGCAGCACAGAAAACCATCACTCGCCCAAGGCCTGTATAGCACTTGGAGCAAACACTGAGGAGGTTTATCGGCGTGCGGTTCACGGAGCCTGCCAGCTAAAAAAACCAAACACCACTCACACGCGTAGCGTACCGCTTGGCCAAGAAACAACGAGCTTGCATCCCACGACCACAAAGTGGCCGCAAGGATGGGCTAGATGTCCCCCGACTAGCACCGTTTGACGTGAAAGAAACAAACAAATCGAGGCGGGACAACACTGGCTAAGTTTAGCTAACACAACGTCAACTAGAATTGGACTGCACCCACATGCCGCTTGATATCGCCCGCATCCGGGAACGGTCCGCATCGAGTTTCGGAAACATTAGCACACTAAAGCCAAAAGGGACAAGAGGTTTGTTCAAAGATCGACGACGAGATTTAGTCCGCTCTCTAGTGTGCTGCTTGGTCCTCTGCCCGCACACAAGAACAGTCCGAATCCGGTCATCGAGGCCCAAGCTCCCCTCGACTATAGTACCCGTTCCAGGTTTGCTCGAAGGAACGACGACGAGATTTAGTATGCTCTTGTGTGCTTCTTGGTCCGTTGCCCGCACACTAGAACACACCGCATCCGATCATGGATTCCCAAGCTCCCCTACAATACCTACGAGGTTTGTTCGAAGGACGACGTCAACTAGATTTTAGTCCGCGCTCGTGGGCTGCTCGGTCCGCTGCCCGCAAGAACAGACCGAATCCGGTCGACAAGTCCCAAACTCCCCTCCGCTAACCCATCCGAGAGACGACCGCGGGACCATTGCGGCATACGAAAAAACGAGGTCAAGTCGGGACGTTAGCCGTATTGCGGGCCAAATCCACCACCGTCATCCCCCGACTTTACGGAGCCGAAAAATTCGCTCAATGCATCGTTGGATTTTTTTTCTGAACAACGAAAAGTCAAGGTCAAGTCGGTACTATGGCCGTGTCGCAGGCCAATTCCACAACCGTCATCCCCCGAAATACTCCGTCAATCGAACCGTAACACCTTTCTTTGCTTACCTTGCTTGGGATATGCCTTGCCATGCCTTCCTCTTGCCTTTCTTTGCCACGACTTTCCCTTGCTTACCTTGCTTGGGCCATGCCTTGCCACGACTTGCCCTTACATGCCTTTCTTTGCCACGACTTGCCCTTGCTTGCCTTGCTTGGGCATGGCGTGCCCTTACTTACCTTTCTTGGGTCATGCTTACCTTGTTTGGGCCATGTCGTGCCCTTGCTTACCTTTCTTGGGTCATGCCTTGCCTTGCTTGGGCCATGTCGTGCCTTGCTTACCTTTCTTGGGTCATGCTTACCTTGCTTGGGCCATGTCGTGCCCTTTCTTACCTTTCTTGGGTCATGCCTTGCCTTGTTTGGGCCATGTCGTGCCCTTGCTTACCTTTCTTGGGTCATGCTTACCTTGCTTGGGCCATGTCGTGCCCTTGCTTACCTTTCTTGGGTCATGCTTACCTTGCTTGGGCCATGTCGTGCCCTTGCTTACCTTTCTTGGGTCATGCCTTGCCTTGCTTGGGCCATGTCGTTCCCTTGCTTACCTTTCTTGGGTAATGCCTTGCCTTGCTTGGGCGATGTCGTGCCCTTGCTTACCTTTCTTGGGTCATGCTTACCTTGCTTGGGCCATGTCGTGCCCTTACTTACCTTTCTTGGGTCATGCCTTGCCTTGCTTGGGCCATGTCGTGCCCTTGCTTACCTTTCTTTGGTCTTGCTTACCTTGTTTGGGCCATGTCGTGCCCTTGCTTTCCTTTCTTGGGTCATGCTTACCTTGCTTGGGCCATGTCGTGCCCTTGCTTACCTTTCTTGGGTCATGCCTTGCCTTGCTTGGGCCATGTCGTGCCCTTGCTTACCTTTCCTGGGTCTTGCTTACCTTGTTTGGGCCATGTCGTGCCCTTGCTTACCTTTCTTGGGTCATGCTTACCTTGTTTGGGCCATGTCGTGCCCTTGCTTACCTTTCTTGGGTCATGCCTTGCCTTGCTTGGGCCATGTCCTGCCCTTGCTTACCTTTCTTGGGTCTTGCTTACCTTGTTTGGGCCATGTCGTGCCCTTGCTTACCTTTCTTGGGTCATGCTTACCTTGCTTGGGCCATGTCGTGCCCTTGCTTACCTTTCTTGGGTCTTGCTTACCTTGCTTGGGCGATGTCGTGCCCTTGCTTACCTTTCTTGGGTCATGCCTTGCCTTGCTTGGGCCATGTCGTGCCCTTGCTTACCTTTCTTGGGTCATGCTTACCTTGCTTGGGGCATGTCGTGCCCTTGCTTACCTTTCTTGGGTCATGCCTTACCTTGCTTGGGTCATGCTTACCTTTCTTGGGTCATGCTTTGCCTTGCTTGGGCCATGTCTTGCCCTTGCTTACCTTTCTTGGGTCTTGCTTACCTTGCTTGGGCCATGTCGTGCCCTTGCTTACCTTTCTTGGGTGATGCTTACCTTGCTTGGGCCATGTCGTGCCCTTGCTTACCTTTCTTGGGTCATGCTTACCTTGCTTGGGCCATGTCGTACCCTTGCTTACCTTTCTTGGGTCATGCCTTGCCTTGCTTGGGCCATGTCGTGCCCTTGCTTACCTTTCTTGGGTGATGCTTACCTTGCTTGGGCCATGTCGTGCCCTTGCTTACCTTTCTTGGGTCATGCTTACCTTGCTTTGGCCATGTCGTGCCTTGCTTACCTATCTTGGGTCATGCCTTGCCTTGCTTGGGCCATGTCGTGCCCTTGCTTACCTTTCTTGGGTCATGCCTTGCCTTGCTTGGGCCATGTCGTGCCCTTGCTTACCTTTCTTGGGTCATGCTTACCTTGTTTGGGCCATGTCGTGCCCTTGCTTACCTTTCTTGGTCATGCCTTGCCTTGCTTGGGCCATGTCGTGCCCTTGCTTACCTTTCTTGGGTCATGCCTTGCCTTGCTTGGGCCATGTCGTGCCCTTGCTTACCTTTCTTGGGTCATGCTTACCTTGTTTGGGCCATGTCGTGCCCTTGCTTACCTTTCTTGGTCATGCCTTGCCTTGCTTGGGCCATGTCGTGCCCTTGCTTACCTTTCTTGGGTCATGCTTGCCTTGCTTGGGCCATGTCGTGCCTTGCTTACCTATCTTGGGTCATGCCTTGCCTTGCTTGGGCCATGTCGTGCCCTTGCTTACCTTTCTTGGGTCATGCCTTGCCTTGCTTGGGCCATGTCGTGCCCTTGCTTACCTTTCTTGGGTCATGCTTACCTTGCTTGGGCCATGTCGTGCCCTTGCTTACCTTTCTTGGGTCATGCTTACCTTGCTTTGGCCATGTCGTGCCTTGCTTACCTATCTTGGGTCATGCCTTGCCTTGCTTGGGCCATGTCGTGCCCTTGCTTACCTTTCTTGGGTCATGCCTTGCCTTGCTTGGGCCATGTCGTGCCCTTGCTTACCTTTCTTGGGTCATGCTTACCTTGTTTGGGCCATGTCGTGCCCTTGCTTACCTTTCTTGGTCATGCCTTGCCTTGCTTGGGCCATGTCGTGCCCTTGCTTACCTTTCTTGGGTCATGCCTTGCCTTGCTTGGGCCATGTCGTGCCCTTGCTTACCTTTCTTGGGTCATGCTTACCTTGTTTGGGCCATGTCGTGCCCTTGCTTACCTTTCTTGGTCATGCCTTGCCTTGCTTGGGCCATGTCGTGCCCTTGCTTACCTTTCTTGGGTCATGCTTGCCTTGCTTGGGCCATGTCGTGCCCTTGCTTACCTTTCTTGGGTCATGCTTACCTTGCTTGGGCCATGTCGTACCCTTGCTTACCTTTCTTGGGTCATGCCTTGCCTTGCTTGGGCCATGTCGTGCCCTTGCTTACCTTTCTTGGGTCATGCCTTGCCTTGCTTGGGACATGTCGTGCCCTTGCTTACCTTTCTTGGGTCATGCCTTGCCTTGCTTGGGCCATGTCGTGCCCTTGCTTACCTTTCTTGGGTGATGCTTACCTTGCTTGGGCCATGTCGTGCCCTTGCTTACCTTTCTTGGGTCATGCTTACCTTGCTTGGGCCATGTCGTACCCTTGCTTACCTTTCTTGGGTCATGCCTTGCCTTGCTTGGGCCATGTCGTGCCCTTGCTTACCTTTCTTGGGTCATGCCTTGCCTTGCTTGGGACATGTCGTGCCCTTGCTTACCTTTCTTGGGTCATGCCTTGCCTTGCTTGGGCCATGTCGTGCCCTTGCTTACCTTTCTTGGGTCATGCTTACCTTGTTTGGGCCATGTCGTGCCCTTGCTTACCTTTCTTGGTCATGCCTTGCCTTGCTTGGCCATGTCGTGCCTTGCTTACCTATCTTGGGTCATGCCTTGCCTTGCTTGGGCCATGTCGTGCCCTTGCTTACCTTTCTTGGGTCATGCCTACCTTGCTTGGGCCATGTCGTGCCCTTGCTTACCTTTCTTGGGTCATGCTTACCTTGCTTGGGACATGTCGTGCCCTTGCTTATCTTTCTTGGGTCATGCCTTGCCTTGCTTGGGACATGTCGTGCCCTTGCTTACCTTTCTTGGGTCATGCCTACCTTGCTTGGGCCATGTCGTGCCCTTGCTTACCTTTCTTGGGTCATGCCTTGCCTTGCTTGGGACATGTCGTGCCCTTGCTTATCTTTCTTGGGTCATGCCTTGCCTTGCTTGGGCCATGTCGTGCCCTTGCTTACCTTTCTTGGGTGATGCTTACCTTGCTTGGGCCATGTCGTGCCCTTGCTTACCTTTCTTGGGTCATGCTTACCTTGCTTGGGCCATGTCGTACCCTTGCTTACCTTTCTTGGGTCATGCCTTTCCTTGCTTGGGCCATGTCGTGCCCTTGCTTACCTTTCTTGGGTCTTGCTTACCTTGTTTGGGCCATGTCGTGCCCTTGCTTACCTTTCTTGGGTCATGCTTACCTTGCTTGGGCCATGTCGTGCCCTTGCTTACCTTTCTTGGGTCATGCTTACCTTGCTTGGGCCATGTCGTGCCCTTGCTTACCTTTCTTGGGTCATGCCTTGCCTTGCTTGGGCCATGTCGTGCCCTTGCTTACCTTTCTTGGGTCTTGCTTACCTTGCTTGGGCCATGTCGTGCCCTTGCTTACCTTTCTTGGGTGATGCTTACCTTGCTTGGGCCATGTCGTGCCCTTGCTTACCTTTCTTGGGTCATGCTTACCTTGCTTGGGCCATGTCGTACCCTTGCTTACCTTTCTTGGGTCATGCTTTGCCTTGCTTGGGCCATGTCGTGCCCTTGCTTACCTTTCTTGGGTGATGCTTACCTTGCTTGGGCCATGTCGTGCCCTTGCTTACCTTTCTTGGGTCATGCTTACCTTGCTTGGGCCATGTCGTACCCTTGTTTACCTTTCTTGGGTCATGCCTTGCCTTGCTTGGGCCATGCCGTGCCCTTGCTTACCTTTCTTGGGTCATGCCTTGCCTTGCTTGGGACATGTCGTGCCCTTGCTTACCTTTCTTGGGTCATGCCTTGCCTTGCTTGGGCCATGTCGTGCCCTTTCTTACCATTCTTGGGTCATGCTTACCTTGTTTGGGCCATGTCGTGCCCTTACTTACCTTTCTTGGTCATGCCTTGCCTTGCTTGGCCATGTCGTGCCTTGCTTACCTATCTTGGGTCATGCCTTGCCTTGCTTGGGCCATGTCGTGCCCTTGCTTACCTTTCTTGGGTCATGCCTTGCCTTGCTTGGGCCATGTCGTGCCCTTGCTTACCTTTCTTGGGTCATGCTTACCTTGTTTGGGCCATGTCGTGCCCTTGCTTACCTTTCTTGGTCATGCCTTGCCTTGCTTGGGCCATGTCGTGCCCTTGCTTACCTTTCTTGGGTCATGCCTTGCCTTGCTTGGGCCATGTCGTGCCCTTGCTTACCTTTCTTGGGTCATGCTTACCTTGTTTGGGCCATGTCGTGCCCTTGCTTACCTTTCTTGGTCATGCCTTGCCTTGCTTGGGCCATGTCGTGCCCTTGCTTACCTTTCTTGGGTCATGCTTGCCTTGCTTGGGCCATGTCGTGCCCTTGCTTACCTTTCTTGGGTCATGCTTACCTTGCTTGGGCCATGTCGTACCCTTGCTTACCTTTCTTGGGTCATGCCTTGCCTTGCTTGGGCCATGTCGTGCCCTTGCTTACCTTTCTTGGGTCATGCCTTGCCTTGCTTGGGACATGTCGTGCCCTTGCTTACCTTTCTTGGGTCATGCCTTGCCTTGCTTGGGCCATGTCGTGCCCTTGCTTACCTTTCTGGGGTGATGCTTACCTTGCTTGGGCCATGTCGTGCCCTTGCTTACCTTTCTTGGGTCATGCTTACCTTGCTTGGGCCATGTCGTACCCTTGCTTACCTTTCTTGGGTCATGCCTTGCCTTGCTTGGGCCATGTCGTGCCCTTGCTTACCTTTCTTGGGTCATGCCTTGCCTTGCTTGGGACATGTCGTGCCCTTGCTTACCTTTCTTGGGTCATGCCTTGCCTTGCTTGGGCCATGTCGTGCCCTTGCTTACCTTTCTTGGGTGATGCTTACCTTGCTTGGGCCATGTCGTGCCCTTGCTTACCTTTCTTGGGTCATGCTTACCTTGCTTGGGCCATGTCGTACCCTTGCTTACCTTTCTTGGGTCATGCCTTTCCTTGCTTGGGCCATGTCGTGCCCTTGCTTACCTTTCTTGGGTCATGCCTTGCCTTGCTTGGGACATGTCGTGCCCTTGCTTACCTTTCTTGGGTCATGCCTTGCCTTGCTCGGGCCATGTCGTGCCCTTGCTTACCTTTCTTGGGTCATGCTTACCTTGTTTGGGCAATGTCGTGCCCTTGCTTGTAACACCCCGACAATTCCCTTTTTCTAAAACAGCCCTTTTATAAATATAACTATAGAGAATTATCAAGGCATTATCGCCCGTGTGAAAACGTAACGGCTTATTCAGAATTTTGCAGCGGAAAACATAAAACTAACTTTTAGGTTCATAAATAATCGATTACATATTAATATTAAGTCCAAAACCAATTAACGGAAATAAGGAAATACGAATAGTACGACAACTTTCAAATCTAAGTTAACAAACCAAATCACTTAATAAAACAAATATAACCACGAGCTCTCTAATCCCGATCCCAATGATGCATCATCTTCAACCCTGCAGATGGACAATGCTTATTGATCCTTAGAGACTGCTCACCAAAGATTGGGTCATCACAGGATCAATAAGGCATAGCCATGATCGACATGCACAAGCAAAAGCACGTAATCAGCAAAGCTGAGTACTACATACTAAATCAATAATAATCCTAACATGATTCTATTAAACGAACAACCCTAACATGATACTAATGAACATAATTAAGGGCAGACAAAACATGATAATTTGACGACCATACTTGACTAGACTAGGCTAGACTTATAACAATAATATTATTTTAGTTGAAATAGACAATGGACCGAGTTTTCTAGCTAGAGGCTTCACTAAGGAAGACGAGGTACGGGCGCGACTCCGTAACCTCAGTGACCTGCGATATCGAGGAACGTTTGAATAAAAATAGGACACGGTGATCAATCCGGTCCGAATTAAAGGCCATGGGCTACCACCATGAACCCCAACTCCTGTTTGTCCGTCACTTTAGACGTGCACAGTCTGAAGCTATTGCTACTCAGTTTCACTTTACATGATTTACAAATTGACACCCTGTTATGACTCAACAATCACATAAGGCATACAATCCACATTTATTTACAACTGTTTTTATCTTGGAATTAAGTAAGTGATCACAAAGGCATCAAACAAGACTCATTTCAATTAACTCCAATCCTTCCTTTAATACTGATCAACCCTGTATATGGGTATAAGGTTTCAACTTACTAAATGAGGTCCTCGGCCCTCATAAAGTAGTGAAAAGCTAAAAGGGAACAACAATCCACTGATCTGAATTATACACAAAGTAATCTAGTGTTCCCAATCAAACATGTTTGTATCAATCATCCATACTAACATGCTATAATCCTCAAAATGCAATATAGGTTCAATATGTCTAACCAACAGTATTAAACATGCAATATTCAACCTGACTAAATTCATCAACGATATCAACATAACCAAGTTCATCAACAATTCAACATGGTTTCAACAATTAGCACACATTCCAAGCACACAGGTATGTACGTACCTTGTGTAAACAAAATGCGAGACCACTTTAATAATTCAAAAGTCGCCTAAAGAGAATTCTCCTCCTAAAACAACCAACAAATAATCCCAATCAATTTCTAATCATTGGCAACCATAATAAAACATTCTAAATGCATCCTAAACATATTTAGAACATTCCCCAATATCAAAACTTAAACCTTTGATTTCCTAGCATCATAATTATTGAATTAGTGATTGAAATTCGTTAAAAACTCTTTGCAAACATCGTACTTTAAATTTTCAGCAATATAAACTCGTTTAAAACTTCGCCAAGGCCAATTTAACATGCCTAGTACGTTGAAACAATAATTTTAATAATCCACAAACGTCCTACCATGATTTAAAACCATTAAAACCTTAAAATTCATACTTTAAATAATTCAAATTCTTATTTCAATCAAATTATATAATCTGAAAATTAATAATTTAATTATGCAAAACATATAAATATGAAATTAATAATTGAATCATAAAACTATAAATTTAATTCAAGAAAACATAAATTAAATTAATAAAACATAATTAAAACCCTAACTTAAACATTATTAACAAATCTGAAAATTAACTAGTTTATAATATCAAACATAAAATCTGAATTCTAAATATACATCATTAAAACTAATAATTTAAACAATTAAGACATTAATTAATTTATTAAAACATGAATAATAATTTAAATAAATTGAAGGGGAAGAAATAACCAAAAGAGAAGAGAAAGGCTGGCCGGACAGTGGTGGCGCGGCGCTAGGAAGCAGTCCTGGGCAGCCTGTGGTGGCGTGGCTGGCGGCTGCACGGTGGGTGATGGTGGTTGTAGTTGGCGTGAGCAAGGAAACGCACGTAGAGGAGAACGAAAAGGAGTTTTGGCGCTTCGCGAAGGAGAAGGGAGAGGGCCAACGACCGGTGTTGGTTGGTTGGCGGCAGCGACGGGATGCAGGTGGCTGGTGTCTGTCGCAGCAAACGAACATAAGCATTAAGGAGGAGAGAAACGAAAGGGAGAAGGAAAACCGAAGGAGAAAAGGAGGAAGAAGAATTTACCGGCGAGGAAGGTTGCACGCGACGGAGGAGGAGTGTCTGAGGTGGTTGGCCGGCAGCGACAAGGAGAGCACTAAGGTGTGAGAGTTCACGTGAATTCTTGAAGAGGGTTTGAGGGTTTTCTGCTTTTCTTTTCACGTGAAGGAGAGGAGAGGATTGAGAGTTTTACATGAATTTGGAATATGGGTAAGGGATGTGGGTTTACTTATTTTGGGCTTTGCTAATTTGGGCTAGGATTAGAATTGAGTTTGGTATTTGAATTCAACACCGCTTAAGATTGTTTTCAAAATTCAAACGGTTTTCGTAATTCAATTTCTTTTTAACATAAAATTCTAAACTTATTTTAATTTCATAAATCATTGAAATATTTAAAACGTACAAAAATAAATATTCGTTACTTAAATAATTTATTTCTAAAATTCGCAAATTCTATTTAAATATAATTAACTATACGTTAAAATATATCAATAAAATGTATAAAATTACGGGGGATTACAATCTACCCCTCTTAAAAGAAGTTTCGTCCCGAAACTTGACACGAAAATTCACACATTTTTCAAATGTCTTTAATTCATTCTTACATGAGAAATACTTGTGTCACTCATGTGCACTCTTTTGCCAACTTAAAGTTGCTTGTGTTACTCATGAACACCTTTTTCTTATGCGGAGAATCTATTTGCTTTACATCAACATGTATAAGTTGCTAAAAATGAGCATAAAATGCATAAAATTGCTACAAAAATAGGTAAAAAGCGCGAATTTCTATCGCATTCTACCCCCCTTAAAGAAAACGAGTTACGCCCTCGTAACTCATCTCAGGGAATAACTTTGGATATTCCTACTTCAACGAATCATGTCCCCAATGCTATATTTCCACTAAAATCGTAGCAAGTTGGATTTCTACACTTCTTTCCACACAATGCCTCAACATGTGTCATCTTAAAGCTCGCATAGTAACTATTGTTGCAAGAAGGTCAATCGAATCTAGGTGGTCGTCCCGATTACTTTTAAAGTCAATAACACAGTCTCTCAACATATTTTTCGTTAGTAATCTCAGTTTGTCCATCGATAGCAGGGTGGAAAGCAGTACTCATTTTCAATGTCGTCCCAAGATTCACTAGACCTTTTTGCCAAAGTTTCAGACTTTTATGGTTGGTAAGGATCTCAAATGTTGCCCCATAAAGATAATGTCTCCAAATCGTTCAAAGTGAACACAATAACAGCTGACTCTAGGTCATGGGTAGGGTAATTGATTTCATGAGGTTTCAATTAACACGATAACGAATGCGGAAGTCAAACGTTCTTGGAATAGGTCACTCACTCACAGCTTGAATCTTAGCAGGATCTACAGGGATTCCTTCTAGTCAACTTTTCCTTTTTACCAAACCTCATTATGTCTTTCATGGATGTATAACTTTTGGGCACAACTCCTAGCTCTTTCACCAATTCATATATTTCCTTTCACCTTTTCAAGACGCCAAATGATTTCTAACGATCCTGGACCACTCAAATTTTCTCTTAAATTTATTCCCTTACGTAACATAGTTCTCAATCAATTTAGTCATTCACTTTTCTGTCGGTTGTCACTTATACACACATAACTTCAAGATTTGTATACTTTTTAATCAAAGTAGATTCTTTCTAAACGTCTCCAAATAATCCTCAAATGTTTGTCATGCTCTTTCTCATTCCTTGAATAAATTAGGATATCATTTATAACATAATAACGAACTTAATTCGGAATTCGTGGAAAAACTTATTCATCAAATCCATAGTTAATGCAGGTGCATTGGTTAACCCAAAAGACGTTATTCTAAACCCACAATGACAATACGAATCCTAATGAGGTCTTAGGCCCTTATCAGCTATTCTCAATTGGTGGTACTTCAAACACAAATCAGTTTTCGAGAACACACTCGCCCAATTCAATTAATCCAACATGTCATCTATCCTAGGCAAAGGGTACTTGTTCTTGATGGTATTTAGTTCCCTAAATTCGATGCATAATTCCATACTCTTATCTTTCTCCTTAATAAACAACACAGGAGCTCCTCACGGTGACGCACTAGGCCTAACATACTCCTTAACGAAACAACTCTTGCAATTGTGTCCTAATTAGATCATTTATAAGTGTCGTTTCAGGATTTAACTCTGTAGAGAACTCAAATGCTCTAGCTGGTAACATACTTGCAATTTCGCTCGGAAACACATCAATGAATCCACTCACAATGGCAACATCCTCAATTTTAACTTCAACTATTTTACTCACCTCTAACACACTACAGAAAAATCGTTCACACTCTCTATTCATCAATTTCCTCACTTGCATTACAGAAATAACTAAGGTTCTTGGACTTCTCAAAACATCTACATGAGCTCAACCTTTTAATAGGGTTCCTTAAACTTATGCTCATTTTAATAGCAATTTTATGCATTTTATGCTCATTTTTAGCAACTTATACATGTTGATGTAAAGCAAATAGATTCTCCGCATAAGAAAAAGGTGTTCATGAGTAACACAAGCAACTTTAAGTTGGCAAAAGAGTGCACATGAGTGACACAAGTATTTCTCATGTAAGAATGAATTAAAGACATTTGAAAAATGTGTGAATTTTCGTGTCAAGTTTCGGGACGAAACTTCTTTTAAGAGGGGTAGATTGTAATCCCCCGTAATTTTATACATTTTATTGATATATTTTAACGTATAGTTAATTATATTTAAATAGAATTTGCGAATTTTAGAAATAAATTATTTAAGTAACGAATATTTATTTTTGTACGTTTTAAATATTTCAATGATTTATGAAATTAAAATAAGTTTAGAATTTTATGTTAAAAAGAAATTGAATTACGAAAACCGTTTGAATTTTGAAAACAATCTTAAGCGGTGTTGAATTCAAATACCAAACTCAATTCTAATCCTAGCCCAAATTAGCAAAGCCCAAAATAAGTAAACCCACATCCCTTACCCATATTCCAAATTCATGTAAAACTCTCAATCCTCTCCTCTCCTTCACGTGAAAAGAAAAGCAGAAAACCCTCAAACCCTCTTCAAGAATTCACGTGAACTCTCACACCTTAGTGCTCTCCTTGTCGCCGCCGGCCAACCACCTCAGACACTCCTCCTCCGTCGCGTGCAACCTTCCTCGCCGGTAAATTCTTCTTCCTCCTTTTCTCCTTCGGTTTTCCTTCTCCCTTTCGTTTCTCTCCTCCTTAATGCTTATGTTCGTTTGCTGCGACAGACACCAGCCACCTGCATCCCGTCGCTGCCGCCAACCAACCAACACCGGTCGTTGGCCCTCTCCCTTCTCCTTCGCGAAGCGCCAAAACTCCTTTTCGTTCTCCTCTACGTGCGTTTCCTTGCTCACGCCAACTACAACCACCATCACCCACCGTGCAGCCGCCAGCCACGCCACCACAGGCTGCCCAGGACTGCTTCCTAGCGCCGCGCCACCACTGTCCGGCCAGCCTTTCTCTTCTCTTTTGGTTATTTCTTCCCCTTCAATTTATTTAAATTATTATTCATGTTTTAATAAATTAATTAATGTCTTAATTGTTTAAATTATTAGTTTTAATGATGTATATTTAGAATTCAGATTTTATGTTTGATATTATAAACTAGTTAATTTTCAGATTTGTTAATAATGTTTAAGTTAGGGTTTTAATTATGTTTTATTAATTTAATTTATGTTTTCTTGAATTAAATTTATAGTTTTATGATTCAATTATTAATTTCATATTTATATGTTTTGCATAATTAAATTATTAATTTTCAGATTATATAATTTGATTGAAATAAGAATTTGAATTATTTAAAGTATGAATTTTAAGGTTTTAATGGTTTTAAATCATGGTAGGACGTTTGTGGATTATTAAAATTATTGTTTCAACGTACTAGGCATGTTAAATTGGCCTTGGCGAAGTTTTAAACGAGTTTATATTGCTGAAAATTTAAAGTACGATGTTTGCAAAGAGTTTTTAACGAATTTCAATCACTAATTCAATAATTATGATGCTAGGAAATCAAAGGTTTAAGTTTTGATATTGGGGAATGTTCTAAATATGTTTAGGATGCATTTAGAATGTTTTATTATGGTTGCCAATGATTAGAAATTGATTGGGATTATTTGTTGGTTGTTTTAGGAGGAGAATTCTCTTTAGGCGACTTTTGAATTATTAAAGTGGTCTCGCATTTTGTTTACACAAGGTACGTACATACCTGTGTGCTTGGAATGTGTGCTAATTGTTGAAACCATGTTGAATTGTTGATGAACTTGGTTATGTTGATATCGTTGATGAATTTAGTCAGGTTGAATATTGCATGTTTAATACTGTTGGTTAGACATATTGAACCTATATTGCATTTTGAGGATTATAGCATGTTAGTATGGATGATTGATACAAACATGTTTGATTGGGAACACTAGATTACTTTGTGTATAATTCAGATCAGTGGATTGTTGTTCCCTTTTAGCTTTTCACTACTTTATGAGGGCCGAGGACCTCATTTAGTAAGTTGAAACCTTATACCCATATACAGGGTTGATCAGTATTAAAGGAAGGATTGGAGTTAATTGAAATGAGTCTTGTTTGATGCCTTTGTGATCACTTACTTAATTCCAAGATAAAAACAGTTGTAAATAAATGTGGATTGTATGCCTTATGTGATTGTTGAGTCATAATAGGGTGTCAATTTGTAAATCATGTAAAGTGAAACTGAGTAGCAATAGCTTTAGACTGTGCACGTCTAAAGTGACGGACAAACAGGAGTTGGGGTTCATGGTGGTAGCCCATGGCCTTTAATTCGGACCGGATTGATCACCGTGTCCTATTTTTATTCAAACGTTCCTCGATATCGCAGGTCACTGAGGTTACGGAGTCGCGCCCGTACCTCGTCTTCCTTAGTGAAGCCTCTAGCTAGAAAACTCGGTCCATTGTCTATTTCAACTAAAATAATATTATTGTTATAAGTCTAGCCTAGTCTAGTCAAGTATGGTCGTCAAATTATCATGTTTTGTCTGCCCTTAATTATGTTCATTAGTATCATGTTAGGGTTGTTCGTTTAATAGAATCATGTTAGGATTATTATTGATTTAGTATGTAGTACTCAGCTTTGCTGATTACGTGCTTTTGCTTGTGCATGTCGATCATGGCTATGCCTTATTGATCCTGTGATGACCCAATCTTTGGTGAGCAGTCTCTAAGGATCAATAAGCATTGTCCATCTGCAGGGTTGAAGATGATGCATCATTGGGATCGGGATTAGAGAGCTCGTGGTTATATTTGTTTTATTAAGTGATTTGGTTTGTTAACTTAGATTTGAAAGTTGTCGTACTATTCGTATTTCCTTATTTCCGTTAATTGGGTTTGGACTTAATATTAATATGTAATCGATTATTTATGAACCTAAAAGTTAGTTTTATGTTTTCCGCTGCAAAATTCTGAATAAGCCGTTACGTTTTCACACGGGCGATAATGCCTTGATAATTCTCTATAGTTATATTTATAAAAGGGTTGTTTTAGAAAAAGGGAATTGTCGGGGTGTTACAAAGTGGTATCTAGAAGCTTATGGTTTTACTTCAATGATTTTTAGGCGCCTAAACTAGCTAGTTTTCTAAAATGAATTTCCTAGAATTGAGCTACTACTTATTATATCATTCAAAAATGCGTATTTTTTTTTGGGGGACCATATTCATTTTATTTTGTGTGAAAGTACATTAATATTTCTTATTTAAGTTCGAAATTAACTTATTTATTCAAAATTTGTCGTTTATGTGAATTAAGTACGTTTTTCTTTCTTTTCGAAATTAAATTAAATATATATATAAAAAAAAGAACAAAAAAAAAAAACAAAAAAAAAACTTATTCCTTAAGTATCTTTATTCCTTTATATTTATTCGTTTAATAAATATTTATTCGTTTAGTAAAATTCCTTTCTTATTAACCGTCTCGTTTATTTCTTAAGTGTTTTAATGTTTGACTTATTTTGATTTATTACGAGAGATGGGTAATATAGGAAAGGGCATATAGGATAGAATTATATGTGCATTAGTAGTTAATTGTTAGCATAAGAAGTTAATTGCTATGTGAATGTGTTAAATGTTTAAGTGTTGCATGTAAATGTGCATAGAAATTGTTTGATTCCACCAAACTTATTGTTTTATTGAATTCTGATTATGCTTTGGTTGGGAAATCGTTAGTAAGATCTTAAGTTTTTTGTTTCATGAATAAAACGCTTCTTTCCAAGTACACCAACATAGGATCCTTTGAGAAGATCGACGAATACTGAGGATCTAGATTTCACTTCACAAATTTCTAAGGAAAGAACAGATAGACAAGATGCCTTAAAAATTTGAAGTTGTAATAGTTAGTTTGTTCTTAAATGTTTTGGAGAATAACTAGCAAAGCTACAACAGTTTAAAGTTAAAGCAATAAGAGTTTGAGTTATTCTTTATTCTTTTCAAGGATGTATTAAACCTTTATAGAATTAGCAATAAAAGTTAAAGCATTCGTTTCCAATGTGAGAATTCCATAATTCGCCAACAATAGTTTATGTTTATGTCATAGAACTTTTAATTTTATTTTGAGGACAGGTGTGTTGTGGATATTTAGGATTGTTATTAACATTCTTTTGAGGAATAGAGTTAGATCATTGATTATCCAAAGGATCAAGAGTTTATTTTGGGCACGCAAAGAGAATGTTTTCTTCTTTTATTCTGCCTTATTATTCGTGATGATTGAATTTGTTCCTTGTTTCTCAGTTGAATGTCATGTATGCGAATATCATTCATAAATGATTGTTTATGTATGTGAATTCTGGATGCTGGTGTGATATTACATTGCTAGGATAATGTTAAGTGAAGTTTCGAACGTAAAATAGAATATATTACTTACAGGTCGCGCTTTAGGATGGCCAACGATAATGACTTAGTTGCTGCTATTCGCCTCTTGGCGGAAAAGCTGACCCAAGAGAGAACTGAGCGTCCCGATTTTGCTGGGGACATGTTTGAGAGACTAGACAAAGTTAAGTCACCATACTTTAAGGAAAGAAACGAAAGGGAGAAGGAAAACCGAAGGAGAAAAGGAGGAAGAAGAATTTACCGGCGAGGAAGGTTGCACGCGACGGAGGAGGAGTGTCTGAGGTGGTTGGCCGGCGGCGACAAGGAGAGCACTAAGGTGTGAGAGTTCACGTGAATTCTTGAAGAGGGTTTGAGGGTTTTCTGCTTTTCTTTTCACGTGAAGGAGAGGAGAGGATTGAGAGTTTTACATGAATTTGGAATATGGGTAAGGGATGTGGGTTTACTTATTTTGGGCTTTGCTAATTTGGGCTAGGATTAGAATTGAGTTTGGTATTTGAATTCAACACCGCTTAAGATTGTTTTCAAAATTCAAACGGTTTTCGTAATTCAATTTCTTTTCAACATAAAATTTTAAACTTATTTTAATTTCATAAATCGTTGAAATATTTAAAACGTATAAAAATAAATATTCGTTACTTAAATAATTTATTTCTAAAATTCGCAAATTCTATTTAAATATAATTAACTATACGTTAAAATATATCAATAAAATGTATAAAATTACGGGGGATTACATTGCTTACCTTTCTTGGTCATGCGTTGCCTTGCTTGGCCATGTCGTGCCCTTGCTTACCTATCTTGGGTCATGCCTTGCCTTGCTTGGGCCATGTCGTGCCCTTGCTTACCATTCTTGGGTCATGCCTTGCCTTGCTTGGGCCATGTCGTGCCCTTGCTTACCTTTCTTGGGTCATGCTGACCTTGTTTGGGCCATGTCGTACCCTTGCTTACCTTTCTTGGTCATGCCTTGCCTTGCTTGGGCCATGTCGTGCCCTTGCTTACCTTTCTTGGGTCATGCTTGCCTTGCTTGGGCCATGTCGTGCCCTTGCTTACCTTTCTTGGGTCATGCTTACCTTGCTTGGGCCATGTCGTACCCTTGCTTACCTTTCTTGGGTCATGCCTTGCCTTGCTTGGGCCATGTCGTGCCCTTGCTTACCTTTCTTGGGTCATGCCTTGCCTTGCTTGGGACATGTCGTGCCCTTGCTTACCTTTCTTGGGTCATGCCTTGCCTTGCTTGGGCCATGTCGTGCCCTTGCTTACCTTTCTTGGGTCATGCTTACCTTGTTTGGGCCATGTCGTGCCCTTGCTTACCTTTCTTGGTCATGCCTTGCCTTGCTTGGCCATGTCGTGCCCTTGCTTACCTATCTTGGGTCATGCCTTGCCTTGCTTGGGACATGTCGTGCCCTTGCTTACCTTTCTTGGGTCATGCCTTGCCTTGCTTTGGCCATGTCGTGCCCTTGCTTACCTTTCTTGGGTCATGCTTGCCTTGCTTGGGCCATGTCGTGCCCTTGCTTACCTTTCTTGGGTCATGCTTACCTTGCTTGGGCCATGTCGTACCCTTGCTTACCTTTCTTGGGTCATGCCTTGCCTTGCTTGGGCCATGTCGTGCCCTTGCTTACCTTTCTTGGGTCATGCCTTGCCTTGCTTGGGACATGTCGTGCCCTTGCTTACCTTTCTTGGGTCATGCCTTGCCTTGCTTGGGCCATGTCGTGCCCTTGCTTACCTTTCTTGGGTCATGCTTACCTTGTTTGGGCCATGTCGTGCCCTTGCTTACCTTTCTTGGTCATGCCTTGCCTTGCTTGGCCATGTCGTGCCCTTGCTTACCTATCTTGGGTCATGCCTTGCCTTGCTTGGGACATGTCGTGCCCTTGCTTACCTTTCTTGGGTCATGCCTTGCCTTGCTTTGGCCATGTCGTGCCCTTGCTTACCTTTCTTGGGTCATGCTTACCTTGTTTGGGCCATGTCGTGCCCTTGCTTACCTTTCTTGGTCATGCCTTGCCTTGCTTGGCCATGTCGTGCCCTTGCTTACCTATCTTTGGTCATGCCTTGCCTTGCTTGGGCCATGTCGTGCCCTTGCTTACCTTTCTTGGGTCATGCCTTGCCTTGCTTGGGCCATGTCGTGCCCTTGCTTGCCTTTCTTGGGTCATGCCTTGCCTTGCTTGGCCATGTCGTGCCCTTGCTTACCTATCTTGGGTCATGCCTTGCCTTGCTTGGGACATGTCGTGCCCTTGCTTACCTTTCTTGGGTCATGCCTTGCCTTGCTTTGGCCATGTCGTGCCCTTGCTTACCTTTCTTGGGTCATGCTTACCTTGTTTGGGCCATGTCGTGCCCTTGCTTACCTTTCTTGGTCATGCCTTGCCTTGCTTGGCCATGTCGTGCCCTTGCTTACCTATCTTGGGTCATGCCTTGCCTTGCTTGGGCCATGTCGTGCCCTTGCTTACCTTTCTTGGGTCATGCCTTGCCTTGCTTGGGCCATGTCGTGCCCTTGCTTGCCTTTCTTGGGTCATGCCTTGCCTTGCTTGGGCAATGTCGTGCCCTTGCTTACCTTTCTTGGGTCATGCTTCCTTTGCTTGGGCCATGTCGTGCCCTTGCTTACCTTTCTTGGGTCATGCCTTGCCTTGCTTGGGCCATGTCGTGCCCTTGCTTACCTGTCTTGGGTCATGCTTACCTTGCTTGGGCCATGTCGTACCCTTGCTTACCTTTCTTGGGTCATGCCTTGCCTTGCTTGGGCCATGTCGTGCCCTTGCTTACCTTTCTTGGGTCATGCCTTGCCTTGTTTGGGACATGTCGTGCCCTTGCTTACCTTTCTTGGGTCATGCCTTGCCTTGCTTGGGCCATGTCGTGCCCTTGCTTACCTTTCTTGGGTCATGCCTTGCCTTGCTTGGGCCATGTCGTGCCCTTGCTTGCCTTTATTGGGTCATGCCTTGCCTTGCTTGGGCCATGTCGTGCCCTTGCTTACCTTTCTTGCGTCATGCTTACCTTGCTTGGGCCATGTCGTGCCCTTGCTTACCTTTCTTGGGTCATGCCTTGCCTTGCTTGGGCCATGTCGTGCCCTTGCTTGCCTTTCTTGGGTCATGCCTTGCCTTGCTTGGGCCAAGTCGTGCCCTTGCTTGCCTTTCTTGGGTCATGCTTACCTTGCTTGGGCCATGTCGTGCCCTTGTTTACCTTTCTTGGGTCATGCCTTGCCTTGCTTGGGCCATGTCGTGCCCTTGCTTACCTTTCTTGGGTCATGCTTCCCTTGCTTGGGCCATGTCGTGCCCTTGCTTACCTTTCTTGGGTCATGCCTTGCCTTGCTTGGGCCATGTCGTGCCCTTGCTTACCTTTCTTGGGTCATGCCTTGCCTTGCTTGGGCCATGTCGTGCCCTTGCTTGCCTTTCTTGGGTCATGCTTACCTTGCTTGGGCCATGTCGTGCCCTTGCTTACCTTTCTTGGGTCATGCCTTGCCTTGCTTGGGCCATGTCGTGCCCTTGCTTACCTTTCTTGGGTCATGCTTACCTTGCTTAGGCCATGTCGTACCCTTGCTTACCTTTCTTGGGTCATGCCTTGCCTTGCTTGGGCCATGTCGTGCCCTTGCTTACCTTTCTTGGGTGATGCTTACCTTGCTTGGGCCATGTCGTGCCCTTGCTTACCTTTCTTGGGTCATGCTTACCTTGCTTGGGCCATGTCGTACCCTTGCTTACCTTTCTTGGGTCATGCCTTGCCTTGCTTGGGCCATGTCGTGCCCTTGCTTACCTTTCTTGGGTCATGCCTTGTCTTGCTTGCGCCAAGTCGTGCCCTTGCTTGCCTTTCTTGGGTCATGCTTACCTTGCTTGGGCCATGTCGTGCCCTTGCTTACCTTTCTTGGGTCATGCCTTGCCTTGCTTGGGCCATGTCGTGCCCTTGCTTACCTTTCTTGGGTCAGGCTTCCCTTGCTTGGGCCATGTCGTGCCCTTGCTTACCTTTCTTGGGTCATGCCTTGCCTTGCTTGGGCCATGTCGTGCCCTTGCTTACCTTTCTTGGGTCATGCCTTGCCTTGCTTGGGCCATGTCGTGCCCTTGCTTGCCTTTCTTGGGTCATGCTTACCTTGCTTGGGCCATGTCGTGCCCTTGCTTACCTTTCTTGGGTGATGCTTACCTTGCTTGGGCCATGTCGTGCCCTTGCTTACCTTTCTTGGGTCATGCTTACCTTGCTTGGGCCATGTCGTACCCTTGCTTACCTTTCTTGGGTCATGCCTTGCCTTGCTTGGGCCATGTTGTGCTCTTGCTTACCTTTCTTGGGTGATGCTTACCTTGCTTGGGCCATGTCGTGCCCTTGCTTACCTTTCTTGGGTCATGCTTACCTTGCTTGGGCCATGTCGTACCCTTGCTTACCTTTCTTGGGTCATGCCTTGCCTTGCTTGGGCCATGTCGTGCCCTTGCTTACCTTTCTTGGGTCATGCCTTGCCTTGCTTGGGACATGTCGTGCCCTTGCTTACCTTTCTTGGGTCATGCCTTGCCTTGCTTGGGCCATGTCGTGCCCTTGCTTACCTTTCTTGGGTCATGCTTACCTTGTTTGGGCCATGTCGTGCCCTTGCTTACCTTTCTTGGTCATGCCTTGCCTTGCTTGGCCATGTCGTGCCCTTGCTTACCTATCTTGGGCCATGCCTTGCCTTGCTTGGGCCATGTCGTGCCCTTGCTTACCTTTCTTGGGTCATGCCTTGCCTTGCTTGGGCCATGTCGTGCCCTTGCTTACCTTTCTTGGGTCATGCTTACCTTGTTTGGGCCATGTCGTGCCCTTGCTTACCTTTCTTGGTCATGCCTTGCCTTGCCTGGGCCATGTCGTGCCCTTGCTTACCTTTCTTGGGTCATGCCTTGCCTTGCTTGAGCCATGTCGTGCCCTTGCTTACCTTTCTTGGGTTATGCTTACCTTGTTTGGGCCATGTCGTGCCCTTGCTTACCTTTCTTGGTCATGCCTTGCCTTGCTTGGGCCATGTCGTGCCCTTGCTTACCTTTCTTGGGTCATGCTTGCCTTGATTGGGCCATGTCGTGCCCTTGCTTACCTGTCTTGGGTCATGCTTACCTTGCTTGGGCCATGTCGTACCCTTGCTTACCTTTCTTGGGTCATGCCTTGCCTTGCTTGGGCCATGTCGTGCCCTTGCTTACCTTTCTTGGGTCATGCCTTGCCTTGTTTGGGACATGTCGTGCCCTTGCTTACCTTTCTTGGGTCATGCCTTGCCTTGCTTGGGCCATGTCGTGCCCTTGCTTACCTTTCTTGGGTCATGCCTTGCCTTGCTTGGGCCATGTCGTGCCCTTGCTTGCCTTTATTGGGTCATGCCTTGCCTTGCTTGGGCCATGTCGTGCCCTTGCTTACCTTTCTTGCGTCATGCTTACCTTGCTTGGGCCATGTCGTGCCCTTGCTTACCTTTCTTGGGTCATGCCTTGCCTTGCTTGGGCCATGTCGTGCCCTTGCTTGCCTTTCTTGGGTCATGCCTTGCCTTGCTTGGGCCAAGTCGTGCCCTTGCTTGCCTTTCTTGGGTCATGCTTACCTTGCTTGGGCCATGTCGTGCCCTTGTTTACCTTTCTTGGGTCATGCCTTGCCTTGCTTGGGCCATGTCGTGCCCTTGCTTACCTTTCTTGGGTCATGCCTTGCCTTGCTTGGGCCATGTCGTGCCCTTGCTTGGCTTTCTTGGGTCATGCCTTGCCTTGCTTGGGCCATTTCGTGCCCTTGCTTACCTTTCTTGGGTCATGCTTCCTTTGCTTGGGCCATGTCGTGCCCTTGCTTACCTTTCTTGGGTCATGCCTTGCCTTGCTTGGGCCATGTCGTGCCCTTGCTTACCTTTCTTGGGTCATGCCTTGCCTTGCTTGGGCCAAGTCGTGCCCTTGCTTGCCTTTCTTGGGTCATGCTTACCTTGCTTGGGCCATGTCGTGCCCTTGCTTACCTTTCTTGGGTCATGCTTACCTTGCTTGGGCCATGTCGTGCCCTTGCTTACCTTTCTTGGGTCATGCTTACCTTGCTTGGGCCATGTCGTGCCCTTGCTTACCTTTCTTGGGTCATGCCTTGCCTTGCTTGGGCCATGTCGTGCCCTTGCTTACCTTTCTTGGGTCATGCTTACCTTGCTTGGGCCATGTCGTGCCCTTGCTTACCTTTCTTGGGTCATGCCTTACCTTGCTTGGGTCATGCTTACCTTTCTTGGGTCATGCTTTGCCTTGCTTGGGCCATGTCGTGCCCTTGCTTACCTTTCTTGGGTCTTGCTTACCTTGCTTGGGCCATGTCGTGCCCTTGCTTACCTTTCTTGGGTGATGCTTACCTTGCTTGGGCCATGTCGTGCCCTTGCTTACCTTTCTTGGGTCATGCTTACCTTGCTTGGGCCATGTCGTACCCTTGCTTACCTTTCTTGGGTCATGCCTTGCCTTGCTTGGGCCATGTCGTGCCCTTGCTTACCTTTCTTGGGTGATGCTTACCTTGCTTGGGCCATGTCGTGCCCTTGCTTACCTTTCTTGGGTCATGCTTACCTTGCTTGGGCCATGTCGTACCCTTGCTTACCTTTCTTGGGTCATGCCTTGCCTTGCTTGGGCCATGTCGTGCCCTTGCTTACCTTTCTTGGGTCATGCTTCCCTTGCTTGGGCCATGTCGTGCCCTTGCTTACCTTTCTTGGGTCATGCTTACCTTGCTTGGGCCATGTCGTGCCCTTGCTTACCTTTCTTGGGTCATGCTTACCTTGTTTGGGCCATGTCGTGCCCTTGCTTACCTTTCTTGGTCATGCCTTGCCTTGCCTGGGCCATGTCGTGCCCTTGCTTACCTTTCTTGGGTCATGCCTTGCCTTGCTTGAGCCATGTCGTGCCCTTGCTTACCTTTCTTGGGTTATGCTTACCTTGTTTGGGCCATGTCGTGCCCTTGCTTACCTTTCTTGGTCATGCCTTGCCTTGCTTGGGCCATGTCGTGCCCTTGCTTACCTTTCTTGGGTCATGCTTGCCTTGATTGGGCCATGTCGTGCCCTTGCTTACCTGTCTTGGGTCATGCTTACCTTGCTTGGGCCATGTCGTACCCTTGCTTACCTTTCTTGGGTCATGCCTTGCCTTGCTTGGGCCATGTCGTGCCCTTGCTTACCTTTCTTGGGTCATGCCTTGCCTTGTTTGGGACATGTCGTGCCCTTGCTTACCTTTCTTGGGTCATGCCTTGCCTTGCTTGGGCCATGTCGTGCCCTTGCTTACCTTTCTTGGGTCATGCCTTGCCTTGCTTGGGCCATGTCGTGCCCTTGCTTGCCTTTATTGGGTCATGCCTTGCCTTGCTTGGGCCATGTCGTGCCCTTGCTTACCTTTCTTGCGTCATGCTTACCTTGCTTGGGCCATGTCGTGCCCTTGCTTACCTTTCTTGGGTCATGCCTTGCCTTGCTTGGGCCATGTCGTGCCCTTGCTTGCCTTTCTTGGGTCATGCCTTGCCTTGCTTGGGCCAAGTCGTGCCCTTGCTTGCCTTTCTTGGGTCATGCTTACCTTGCTTGGGCCATGTCGTGCCCTTGTTTACCTTTCTTGGGTCATGCCTTGCCTTGCTTGGGCCATGTCGTGCCCTTGCTTACCTTTCTTGGGTCATGCCTTGCCTTGCTTGGGCCATGTCGTGCCCTTGCTTGGCTTTCTTGGGTCATGCCTTGCCTTGCTTGGGCCATGTCGTGCCCTTGCTTACCTTTCTTGGGTCATGCTTCCTTTGCTTGGGCCATGTCGTGCCCTTGCTTACCTTTCTTGGGTCATGCCTTGCCTTGCTTGGGCCATGTCGTGCCCTTGCTTACCTTTCTTGGGTCATGCCTTGCCTTGCTTGGGCCAAGTCGTGCCCTTGCTTGCCTTTCTTGGGTCATGCTTACCTTGCTTGGGCCATGTCGTGCCCTTGCTTACCTTTCTTGGGTCATGCTTACCTTGCTTGGGCCATGTCGTGCCCTTGCTTACCTTTCTTGGGTCATGCTTACCTTGCTTGGGCCATGTCGTGCCCTTGCTTACCTTTCTTGGGTCATGCCTTGCCTTGCTTGGGCCATGTCGTGCCCTTGCTTACCTTTCTTGGGTCATGCTTACCTTGCTTGGGCCATGTCGTGCCCTTGCTTACCTTTCTTGGGTCATGCCTTACCTTGCTTGGGTCATGCTTACCTTTCTTGGGTCATGCTTTGCCTTGCTTGGGCCATGTCGTGCCCTTGCTTACCTTTCTTGGGTCTTGCTTACCTTGCTTGGGCCATGTCGTGCCCTTGCTTACCTTTCTTGGGTGATGCTTACCTTGCTTGGGCCATGTCGTGCCCTTGCTTACCTTTCTTGGGTCATGCTTACCTTGCTTGGGCCATGTCGTACCCTTGCTTACCTTTCTTGGGTCATGCCTTGCCTTGCTTGGGCCATGTCGTGCCCTTGCTTACCTTTCTTGGGTGATGCTTACCTTGCTTGGGCCATGTCGTGCCCTTGCTTACCTTTCTTGGGTCATGCTTACCTTGCTTGGGCCATGTCGTACCCTTGCTTACCTTTCTTGGGTCATGCCTTGCCTTGCTTGGGCCATGTCGTACCCTTGCTTACCTTTCTTGGGTCATGCCTTGCCTTGCTTGGGACATGTCGTGCCCTTGCTTACCTTTCTTGGGTCATGCCTTGCCTTGCTTGGGACATGTCGTGCCCTTGCTTGCCTTTCTTGGGTCATGCCTTGCCTTGCTTGGGCCATGTCGTGCCCTTGCTTACCTTTCTTGGGTCATGCTTACCTTGTTTGGGCCATGTCGTGCCCTTGCTTACCTTTCTTGGTCATGCCTTGCCTTGCTTGGGCCATGTCGTGCCCTTGCTTACCTTTCTTGGGTCATGCTTGCCTTGCTTGGGCCATGTCGTGCCCTTGCTTACCTTTCTTGGGTCATGCTTACCTTGCTTGGGCCATGTCGTACCCTTGCTTACCTTTCTTGGGTCATGCCTTGCCTTGCTTGGGCCATGTCGTGCCCTTGCTTACCTATCTTGGGTCATGCCTTGCCTTGCTTGGGACATGTCGTGCCCTTGCTTACCTTTCTTGGGTCAAGCGTGCCACGAGCGCTGCGCCCAGCGTTGCTCGCGCGCCCAGCGAGCGATGTCGCGCGCACAGCGAGCGATGGCTCGCGCGCACAGCGAGCAATGGCTCGCGCGCACAGCGAGCGCTGGCGCGCGCGCAGCGAGCACCACATCGTGCGATGGCTTGCGATGGAGATGCAGCAGCTATGCGACGAGCGCATGGGCTGCGCGCACATGGCCAGCAATGGCTGTGTGCGTGCGGCCCATGGGCGTGCAATGCGTAGGGTGTTTGCGTTACGATTAGATCGTTTTGAATGTTTAATTTGAAAATTTCAGTTCAAGTAATTTTAATTAATTTTAAAAATTAATAATTTAAATTATTTTCTTGGATTTTGATTTTGAATATTGTAATTATAATAAATTTTATTTATTCTAATTATTTGACTAAAATTAAAATCATGAATTAATTTAAATACGACTGAAATTAAATTAAACTTTTGGATTCAATTATAAATTTATATGAGCTTTAAATTTTAATTAAATTTGTATATTTCCGGTTAGACTAGAAATACATTTTTATGTTTAAAATTAGTAAAGCATATGAATTTATTGGTTTAAGTGGGAGCCCTTTTAGTCATAAACTCTTGATTAGGTCTACAAATCCTTAAGGTTAAAACAACTTGATTAGAATTAATAAGGACTGAATAATTGGTAGATTATTGGTGCCCTTGATTAATTGCTGCAAATGTTTACGTGATGCATAATGTGTTTTACTAACCAGCTATGTGGGCCATTCATGATAATGAACGGGTGAATGGTATATATTGTATATGTACTGTTTTGCAGGTTATGAAGTGACTAGTATGGCCCAAATAGGATAGAAAATATGGTCTGCGTACCATTAATTTGAATGTAATTGGTCTAAAGTACCAAAGTTGTTTTTCAATTCAAATATGGTCTGCGTACCATCAAATAGTTGTAATTAGTTTTAATTATAGCTTATCCTATTTGAAGAAAATGGTGCCTCCCACGGAGATTTTCAAGACGGACTTTGAAGTTAAAGCTTCAAGATGAAGTCAGGCCATACTAGATCACATTTATCTTATGCATGTTTTAAGTTATTTATTGCTTTTAAATATGTCTTAAAATGCATGAGATCAAAAGCTTGATTATGTTGCATGATTAAGGATTTTAGTTCACTTAAAATCTAACCAACATAGTAAGAGCCTTCAGTTCCAAACTTAAAAATTGAGTTAAAAGGTGCCATGCCAAAATATACACTTGCTTGGATATCCTTTACATCAATCTAGTAATAGTTTTCGCTCAGCGAGGTGTTACTTATTGGTCCTAAAGGGGCAAGGTACACAAATAATTGTGAGTACATGTTAGTTTTGGTGAAACTCAACGATATAAGTAAGGAGTCCTTTTATGTCGTGGCAAATTCGATAGGTTTACCTAATAAGTTCTTAGACGTACCTATCAACCAAGAATAGTTTCTAGACTATTAGCAAAAGGCTTCTGCTTACCTAAGATGTTTTAGGATTAAGTCGACAAACTGTGCTGAATTCTTCAATGATTTTAGGATCTTGGAATCATTTTATTCACACCTGCCGGAACAATAAATTCGAATAAAATGCTAATAACTTGTTAAAATTGCATGATTGCTTTAATTTTCAAGTTATTATTCATGATAAATGTTTAGACTTTGCATGCTTCAATGTATGTTTTAATTATTGTTTATAATTAAATATCTTGCACTGCAGTAAATCCTTTTAGAAAGGTAACAGTAAATTTCCTCGATTGGTAGTGAATCCAAGAACGATTCACGGAAATGAGAGAAAGTGAGCAATTTAAAATGTACGTTTCTTATATCGACTTTTATGGTTGTTTTCGAGTATCAAAGTCGAATGGCAAACCGATTGGTGCTTGTGAATTCAAAATACAATGTAGTTTTGAGATCATAAAGCATTGAGTCTAATACGCTCAGCTTTACCAATGGTTAACAACCTAATATCTTTGTCCATTTAATTCTCGAATGAGTCTAGTCCCTAGACATTCGAATAGATCGATGCTTAGAGAACTTTAGAAGCTTCTGGTAAGATCATCTAGTTGAAACTTAATATTCAACATAAATTAAATGGTAAGAACCTTGTTGGGGTGACATTGGACATGTCTAACAAAGTATAAAAGTCAACACTAAAGAATTCAATTCTTAAGACTATAAGAAAGGGTACAAGAAATAGGAAAACGAGGAACAAATGAAAGGAATTTACGATTCCGTTTCTACCTATAAGTTTATGTTTAAAGAGAAGTGACCTAGCAATCAAACTTCCTTGGTATCATATACCGCTTGAGGTTCTTACTTCGGTAATAACTCAAACAATGGAAGCTAGGATACACTAATGACCTACAAGTGGGAAATGAAGCATGGCAATGCTACATTAGTTGTAGGGTCATCTAGTTTGTTTTATGTCCTTTCAAAGGCTGGAACTTAATGGCTATTTTGTTCCATAATCAACATACCTAAATTTCTGTTTTCAAACACAGAAAGACTCACATTCAAGAAAAACAAAAACAATGTTTGTTTGTTTATTTGAATGAAATGGTCAATTACAGGTTGAGTCAATATGCTTGATTAAAACAAACAACTCTTTAAAGAACTTTACTAGGTTCAAATCAACCCCTTGATTTGAGTTCCACTAATCTTTGGCATTGTTGCTTAGACCATATCAACAAATTAACATTCAAAAGCTCTATTTTGATGGACTTTTGAAAGTTCATTGATTTCTAGATCAATTTAAGACGACTAGTCTTACTTGTTGAAAGTAACAAAAGATATGAACTATTGTTAGAACGCCTAGACAATAGAGTTCAAAGCTAAAGAAAGATTTTATGACTTTATTATTTCACATGGATTTGAGTGAATATAGGTTTATTTACTCAAATGTGATATAAGTTGAATCTGTTTGGCTAGTTCAAAGATTCAGAAGTATAAAATCCACTTGGCAAGAAATCATAAAGATCTAGGTTAGATCATGTTGATGATTACTTGAGACCAAATATGATCATCAATGATTGTGTGTTGTAATTTCACAATCTAGGTCCATAAGATATGGCATATCTTAGTTGGAATAATCGAAGTCAATTGGTACTTGATTCGATTAATGATGAATCATAAAAAAACTTTTCCTATAATTTCTAAAACAAAATGCTCAACTACCACCAAACTAAACCAAATTCGTCAAAGCTATTGAAAAGTAATTTCAGGATATCTTTTCAATTATATATATCTAAAGAGTTGCTAAACTCAGTGGGAGCTTAGTGTTTGTTATTCAACAAACTAAGGCCCAAGTCTAGATATATGTTTCATTATGATTTATTCAAATGAGACACAAGGGTATTGTTTCTACCACGAATTTTTGAGAACATAATGTTTGTTTGCTCGAAATAATGTCCTTTTGGAGTTTCGTTTCCAAAATGACAAGTGGGAGAAAATAGACCTCGAAAGTCTTCGAGGCGAACAACAAACATAAACGGACATTCCGGAGGCTTTTCGAAGTGCTTTAGAAAACCCGAACGTATTCTTTAAGGACTTTAGAAGTGGCTTTTAAAGAATAGACATCTCTTAGAAGACTTTACAAGTGCTTCAAGGAGAACAGAATATTCAAAGGACTTTCAAGTGGCTATTGATATTCTATTGTTTGATGTTCTATACCCAAGTAGGCATAGAATTCAAGTCACTGAAACTATGAGATTGTTCTATTAGATAGTGAAGAAACATAGAGATCAGGTCAATGAAACTATGAGATTCTTCTATTAAATAGTGAAGAAACCTACAACTTGGAGTCAAACTATTATCATATAAATTAATGAGTTTGTGACTTGTAAGAAAGCTATGACGAAATATAGATTCCCTAAAATGGCCATATATAGACTCAAATGTTTTAGATGGTTAAAGGCCATAAAACATAACCAATGTTTTGATGACAAAATTGAAATTTTGTTGATTTGCAAGAATAGTTTCACACCTATTGGTTGCAAGTTTGTTTTAAGGATAAAAACCATCAAACATGAAATTGTGTTCACACACAAAGCGAGATTAGTTGCTAAAGGTTACAAGCAAATTCATGGCATGGATTGTGTTGAAACCTCATGCAAAATCGTAATGCTTAAGTCTATAATTCAAGCAATGATTGCATATTGGTACATATAGCAATTGGATGACAAAACGTATTCCTCAATCAAATGTTGGAATATAATATGTACATGGTATGCCATAGAATTTGTGGATCCAAATAAATGCTTGAAAAGGAAAGCTAGCTTATAAAATCTAAGTACAGATTTAAGCAAGCAATTGGGAATTGGAACTGTATTTTAGTGAAGCTAATAAGCATTTTAGTTTCATAAAATGTACATGATTCTTATAGATATATAAGAAGTTTAGTGGGAGTACATAAAAACTTAATTGGTCATGTGTGTATCACACACATATCTCTCTATTGTGAAATAACATTCAAATGCTAATGACTTAGATTTGAAATTATTCATCAATGATGGACTAAGGCGAAACTTAGTACATACTGGGTATTAAGATCTATTTACAAAGATCTTATGATATTGTTTTGGATTAAGTAATGGCATTTACTAAATCAAACACGAAAGTCTCCATTGGAGATATTCGACCCATGTGAATAAATCTAAGTAAAGGATGTTTGAACTATGTATAAGCATTTACTAAGTTAAACATCAAAGAGTCTAAATGAGATTCATAACCTATATTATATGTCAAAGAATTTAGCTGAATTTAGTATCTACTGAAACTAGATAAGCTAAAGTTACATGAATAGAATTCAATTGGGAAATATTCTGCAAAAGAATTTATCATGTATGATATAATATGAGGATCGCCAAAAACGTATCGTATGACTTTAGGCATGACGAACATATACCAATCTCTATTGATCTAAGTGAAGATCAACTAGATTGAGATCAAGAATACTTATGGTACTTGAAAAGGTACATATGAATAGTTCTTGATTCAAGGAAATAAAGATATGCTAAATATTGATGCTACACGCCTAAACACTGGCAAAGGATCAAGCAAGACCCTTTGGAGTTAACCATTGATAAGGACGAGCTATAGAGCATCGTGTTTTAAAATGGCAACATGGATTGGAGACCATGAGTTGTTGCGTGGGAAATTAAAACGTTAATTTCTATTTTCTAAGATACAGCTGGAAAGACTTCCACATATCTGTGAACTGCTTGGATAAGCAAATCCAAACAAAGCATCACTAGCAACCTAAACAATTGAAGTAAAAGTAATTATTGCATAAGAAGCAATAAAACAGGGTTGTTTAAAGTTCTTCACTGAACTTGGGTAGATCACCTATTTGCTGGCTTGATGGTTCTTCATTAAAAAATGCGTAGAACCACTCTTGAAGCAAGAAAAACGTCTGCTAACTTGATGGTTCTTCATTGCAAAATGAGTAAAATCACCATCGAAGTAAGAAAGACTAGATCACATAATAAACAAACTCGAAAAGATCTTATCATCATATCTCGAAGAACATTCGATGAAAAGGATATTAAGATTGGCAAAGCATGATGACTAAACCTATGCAACAAGTGAGAAGCAACACTCACGTTGTAGCACTGGAAATCAAGCATAGCTTTGAATTCCATGAAATGTTTTAAAGATGGGTTAGAGGCCCATGGTTGTAAAACAATGGGGTTGAACATTTATCATATATGAAATGTATTTTCATATTCCATTTAATCTTGGTTTAGTATTAAATGATGAGTCCCTTCAATTTGACGATATATTCAAGATAGACTGTCAGGACCAGTCCTGTGACTAAGAAATGTCTATCAAGTGAACTTGAATGTCAAAGGTTGAAAATGGTCCCTAGTCGGAGTTTTCTATAAAATTGGACGCATAGAAAACGTTAGACGATTAGAATGCAAGATGACTAGTAGTTCTGTTTCTTGAACTATGTGGACATGGCAATGTAATAATCATTTGTATAGATACTTACTTTGGGAAGACTAGTATCGGACAAGACCTATGAAACTTTACTGTAAGAGATGAAAATCTGTCATAAGTAAATTTCATTAAATTATTAGACACTAAATCCTAAATACCTGAGTGATTTGAGATTACTTGTTTGAGAACTGGTTGCTTTGACGTTGACCAACCGTCGCACCGTAAAAGGAGGCTATAAAGGAAACGCTCAGGTAATCACCTATCAAACGAAGTCTAATCTCAAGATCGCAAGATTGGGATTGTCCTCCCATAAATCGGGATGAGATGCTTAAAAGTTGTACAAGGCCACTCGGAGAGCTAGAAACTGTGAAATGCATGGCCGTGCTCGGATGAATCATAGGATATGATTATCTGTTTATTTAATCAGTTGAAATCTGAAACCGAGGAACACCTCTGGACATAATAAGGATGACAACTCTTACCTTATGTTCAAGAGCAAGCATCGAGCGACAAAGGAATTAGGAAATGCACACTTGTCCCTAAGGACAAGTGGGAGACTGAAGGAAAAAATGCCCTTGGTCCAAGTATGCATTCTATGATAAGTCTAATAAATGCGGTTCAGTATTAATTAACAAGTTAATAATTCAGTGAGATCAAGTGAGCTGAATGCCTAGCTAGAGGCCGCTTCAGTTCAAGTGGAATTAATGATATTAATCCACAGCATACTCTTGACTGAACCCGTAGGGTCACACAAATAGTACGTAAACGGATCAAGTATTTAATGGCATTAAATACTCCATCTAAGAATATTCGGAATCGACGGATCTTGGTTTCAGTGGGAGCTGAGATCGTCACAAGCAAGAAATGAATACTCCGGAAACGATGATATTGCCGGAAACGGAAATATGGATCGTATCGGAAATATAAATATTCTCCAAGTCGTAGATGTTGCCGGAAACGGAAACATGGTACCTATCGGAAAATATTATCGGAAATGGAAATATTGCCAGAATCGGAAACATTGCCGGAAACGGAAATATTGTCAGAATCGGAAATATTATCGGAATCGGAAAATAATTCCGGAAACGGAAATATTAAATATTTGTTCGAAACGGAAATTAATTCCGGAATCGGAAATATTAAATATTGTTCGTATCGGAAATGAATTCCGGAATCGGAAATTTAATCGGAAGCGTATCGTACGAATAAGCATCGGACGAGGCCTGTCGGACGAGGGCCCATCATGAAGCCAGGCCATCGCCCAGCAAGCCAAGCGCGCCACACGAACAGCCAAGGCCACGCCAGGCCCAGCGCAAGGCCAGGCCCAGCAGGCCGTGGCAGCGCGCACAGCGCGCGCAGGAGCTACGTGGGCTTGTAGCTCGCGTAGGCCTCGCTGCGTGGGCTGCTGCTCGCGCGCACGCGCATGGGCGGCCCATCGTGGCTGCCGTGTGTGTGTGCGTAAGTGTTTGTGTTCATGCACGATTCCTAAAACATGCAGAGTTCGGTTAATGATTAAATTCCTAATTCTATTAGATAAATTAATTAAATTAGAGTTCTTGTAGGATTCTAGGTTTAATTAATTTGTATCTGAATAGGATTCCAATTCCCTTTCCATACCCCTATAAATATGTGGCCTGGGTTCACAATTTATAACGAGTTTCAAAGTATTCAAAGTGAGTTTTTGAGAGAAAAATTCAATCACACATCTTGCTCAAAAGTGCCGAAAATTCTAGTACCTTAAGGGCGATTCTAGTTGGTCAATCTTAAGGCGGATCCGGACGTGCTGTGGACTATCTACGGAGGGACGACACTTGGAGTCCTAAAGACTTGTTCTTGTTCGGTTCGGGCGCAGCTAGGGAAGGCACGCAACAAAGAGTATGCATCTAAATTATGCTATATGATTATGTGTAAATAATATGTATTCCTGGGTTAATGGTTGTTTCCGCATGATTTATGTAATATCATATGTATCATAACCTAACAATGTCGTGCCCTTGCTTACCTTTCTTGGGTCATGCTTACCTTGCTTGGGCCATGTCGTGCCCTTGCTTACCTTTCTTGGGTCATGCTTACCTTGCTTGGGCCATGTCGTGCCCTTGCTTACCTTTCTTGGGTCATGCCTTGCCTTGCTTGGGCCATGTCGTGCCCTTGCTTACCTTTCTTGGGTCATGCTTACCTTGCTTGGGCCATGTCGTGCCCTTGCTTACCTTTCTTGGGTCATGCCTTACCTTGCTTGGGTCATGCTTACCTTTCTTGGGTCATGCCTTGCCTTGCTTGGGCCATGTCGTGCCCTTGCTTACCTTTCTTGGGTCTTGCTTACCTTGCTTGGGCCATGTCGTGCCCTTGCTTACCTTTCATGGGTGATGCTTACCTTGCTTGGGCCATGTCGTGCCCTTGCTTACCTTTCTTGGGTCATGCTTACCTTGCTTGGGCCATGTCGTACCCTTGCTTACCTTTCTTGGGTTATGCCTTGCCTTGCTTGGGCCATGTCGTGCCCTTGCTTACCTTTCTTGGGTGATGCTTACCTTGCTTGGGCCATGTCGTGCCCTTGCTTACCTTTCTTGGGTCATGCTTACCTTGCTTGGGCCATGTCGTACCTTTGCTTACCTTTCTTGGGTCATGCCTTGCCTTGCTTGGGCCATGTCGTGCCCTTGCTTACCTTTCTTGGGTCATGCCTTGCCTTGCTTGGGACATGTCGTGCCCTTGCTTACCTTTCTTGGGTCATGCCTTGCCTTGCTTGGGCCATGTCGTGCCCTTGCTTACCTTTCTTGGGTCATGCTTACCTTGTTTGGGCCATGTCGTGCCCTTGCTTACCTTTCTTGGTCATGCCTTGCCTTGCTTGGCCATGTCGTGCCCTTGCTTACCTATCTTGGGTCATGCCTTGCCTTGCTTGGGCCATGTCGTGCCCTTGCTTACCTTTCTTGGGTCATGCCTTGCCTTGCTTGGGCCATGTCGTCCCCTTGCTTACCTTTCTTGGGTCATGCTTACCTTGTTTGGGCCATGTCGTGCCCTTGCTTACCTTTCTTGGTCATGCCTTGCCTTGCTTGGGCCAAGACGTGCCCTTGCTTACCTTTCTTGGGTCATGCCTTGTTAGGTTATGATACATATGACATTACATAGATCATGCGGAAACAACCATTAACCCAGGACAACATATTATTTACACATAATCATATAGCATAATTTATATGCATACTCTTTGTTGCGTGCCCTCCCTAGCTGCGCCCGAACCGAACAAGAACAAGTCTTTAGGACTCCAAGTGTCGTCCCTCCGTAGATAGTCCACAGTACGTCCGGATCCGCCTTAAGATTGACCAACTAGAATCGCCCTTAAGGTACTAGAAAATTTCGGCACTTTTATGAGCAAGATGTGTGTTTTAATTTTCTCTCAAAAAACTCACTTTTGAATACTTTGAAACTTGTTATAAATTGTGAGCCCTAGCCTCATATTTATAGGGGTATGGAAAGGGAATCGAAATCCTATTCAGATACAAATTAATTAAACCTAGAATCCTACAAGAACTCTAATTTAATTAATTTATCAAATAGAATTAGGAATTTAATCATTAACCGAACTCTGCATGTTTTAGGAAACGTGCACGAACACAAACACTTGCACACACACGCACGGCTGCCACGATGGGCCCCATGCGTGCGCGCGAGCAGCAGCCCACGCAGCGCCCGCGCGCGCTGCGCAGCCTGCTGGGCCTGGCCTTGCGCTGGGCCTGGCGTGGCTGTTTGTGCGGCGCGCTTGGCTTGCTGGGCGATGGCCTGGCTTCGTGCTGGGCATCGTCCGGCAGGCCTCGTCCGATGCTTATTCGTACGATGCGCTTCCGATTAAATTTTCCGATTCCGGAATTCATTTCCGATACGAACAATATTTAATATTTCCGATTCCGGAATTAATTTCCGTTTCGAACAAATATTTAATATTTCCGTTTCCGGAATTATTTTCCGATTCCGGTAATATTTCCGATTCTGACAATATTTCCGTTTCCGGCAATATTTCCGATTCTGGCAATATTTCCATTTCCGATAATATTTTCCGATACGTACCATGTTTCCGTTTCCGGCAACATCTACGACTTGGATAATATTTATATTTCCGATACGATCCATATTTCCGTTTCCGGCAATATCATCGTTTCCGGAGTATTCATTTCTTGCCTGTGACGATCTTAGCTCCCACTGAAACCAAGATCCGTCGGTTCCGAATATTCATAGATGGAGTATTTAATGCCATTAAATACTTGATCCGTTTACGTACTATTTGTGTGACCCTACGGGTTCAGTCAAGAGTAAGCTGTAGATTAATATCATTAATTCCACTTGAACTGAAGCGGCCTCTAGCTAGGCATTCAGCTCACTTGATCTCACTGAATTATTAACTTGTTAATTAATACTGAACCGCATTTATTAGACTTAACATAGAATGCATACTTGGACCAAGGGCATTATTTCCTTCATGCCTTGCCTTGCTTGGGCCATGTCGTGCCCTTGCTTACCTTTCTTGGGTCATGCTTACCTTGTTTGGGCCATGTCGTGCCCTTGCTTACCTTTCTTGGTCATGCCTTGCCTTGCTTGGGCCATGTCGTGCCCTTGCTTACCTTTCTTGGGTCATGCTTGCCTTGCTTGGGCCATGTCGTGCCCTTGCTTACCTTTCTTGGGTCATGCTTACCTTGCTTGGGCCATGTCGTACCCTTGCTTACCTTTCTTGGGTCATGCCTTGCCTTGCTTGGGCCATGTCGTGCCCTTGCTTACCTTTCTTGGGTCATGCCTTGCCTTGCTTGGGACATGTCGTGCCCTTGCTTACCTTTCTTGGGTCATGCCTTGCCTTGCCTGGGCCATGTCGTGCCCTTGCTTACCTTTCTTGGGTCATGCTTACCTTGTTTGGGCCATGTCGTGCCCTTGCTTACCTTTCTTGGTCATGCCTTGCCTTGCTTGGCCATGTCGTGCCCTTGCTTACCTATCTTGGGTCATGCCTTGCCTTGCTTGGGACATGTCGTGCCCTTGCTTACCTTTCTTGGGTCATGCCTTGCCTTGCTTGGGCCATGTCGTGCCCTTGCTTACCTTTCTTCGGTCATGCTTACCTTGTTTGGGCCATGTCGTGCCCTTGCTTACCTTTCTTGGTCATGCCTTGCCTTGCTTGGCCATGTCGTGCCCTTGCTTACCTATCTTGGGTCATGCCTTGCCTTGCTTGGGCCATGTCGTGCCCTTGCTTAGCTTTCTTGGGTCATGCCTTGCCTTGCTTGGGCCATGTCGTGCCCTTGCTTGCCTTTCTTGGGTCATGCCTTGCCTTGCTTGGGCCATGTCGTGCCCTTGCTTACCTTTCTTGGGTCATGCTTCCTTTGCTTGGGCCATGTCGTGCCCTTGCTTACCTTTCTTGGGTCATGCCTTGCCTTGCTTGGGCCATGTCGTGCCCTTGCTTACCTTTCTTGGGTCATGCCTTGCCTTGCTTGGGCCAAGTCGTGCCCTTGCTTGCCTTTCTTGGGTCATGCTTACCTTGCTTGGGCCATGTCGTGCCCTTGCTTGCCTTTCTTGGGTCATACCTTGCCTTGCTTGGGCCATGTCGTGCCCTTGCTTAGAGCCAACAAATTTTTTTTCAAAAACAAATTTTTTTTAATATTTTTTTTGAATATTTTTAGAATTTTTTTGTTTTTTTTTTATTTTCAAAAAAATAATTTTTCGCGTCAAATCGGGTCTCGGACAAAAAATTATGCGTCAAATCCGTCGAATGATCCAAAATTTTCAATCCGTCTAATGTCATGGGCATGTGTGGTGTCCTAGGGGGGCCGACCATGCCCAACGGTGCCCAACGGTGCCCACAAGAGAGTTTTAAGCCAACCTTGACCATCCATCCTTCCACTCTCACCCTCCCCCTATAGAGGTTTATTTTGAATTAGCTAAATTTTCCTAGTGAACACCCAAGTGACAGTAACATAATAATGGCTCAAAACTTGAGTTTTTGTCATAATAATGCCCCGTTTTTTTTGTTGGAAAACCTTATATGGGCATTAAGCTTAATTTTCATGATTTATTTTTTTCAAAAAAATTATTTTTGTTTTCCGAAAATAGGGAAAATAGGGGTAAAAACGGGAAAAATAAGGGAAAAATTCAAAAAAATCTCAAAAAAATCCCAAAAAATTCAAAAAAATCCCAAAAAATTATTGGTGTTGAAATTTTTTATTTTTGGACCTAGGGGGGTTCCCGTGTGGTCCTGGGTGGCTATTTTAGGGGTAAAACCGGGAAAAATCCCAAAAAATTCAAAAAAATCCCAAAAAATCCGAAAAAATAGGAAAAGACATATAAATATATATAGAAAACATTGGTGTTGAAATTGTTTATTTTGGGACCTCGGGGGGTGCCCGTGTGGTCCCGGGTTGCTATTTTTGGAAAGTTTTCGGGAAAATTCATTCATAGTGGTCATTATTGTGCATGTGGTCCGATCGTTTTGCCTTGGGCCATGCCTTGGGTCCGATTGTTGTGCCTTGGGCCATGCCTTTCCCTTGCGTGCTTATGGATGCCATGCCCTTGGTCCATGTCAATGCGATCGTTAGGAATGCAAAACAGAAAACCATCACTCGCCCAAGGCCTGTATAGCACTTGGAGCAAACACTGAAGAGGTTTATCGGCGTGCGGTTCACGGAGCCCGCCAGCTAAAAAAACCAAACACCACTCGCACGCGTAGCGTACCGCTTGGCCAAGAAACAACGAGCTTGCATCCCACGACCACAAAGTGGCCGCAAGGATGGGCTAGATGTCCCCCGACTAGCACCGTTTGACGTGAAAGAAACAAACAAATCGAGGCGGGACAACACTGGCTAAGGTTAGCTAACACAACGTCAACTAGAATTGAACTGCACCCACATGCCGCTTGATATCGCCCGCATCCGGGAACGGTCCTGTAACACCCCCGATTTACTAACTAGAAATAAATAAGAATATAAAAGACTTTATAATAAATTGCGGAAGCTTACACCTAAATCGGAGGTATCACCGCCACACTTGATCACATTGTCAAGTGCTAAGGCTTACAAAACTCAAACTATTACAACTCAATTACTAGGTGATCTATTTACAACTATACAACTGTTATAAAAGATTAAACGGTAAAACTTTAGCTCCTTTAACTTCTAACTGCAATCCTTCACGATCAATCTGCGCCAGTCATCTTGACTGCTCACCATAGAGGACAAATTCCAAAAGGATCGTCGCAGGGCCATCATAGGAAGAAGACATGGCCACAAACACACATAGCAAATAAACACACACACGTCAGCAAAAAGCTGAGTAATCACCTGTAATATAACAATATATAGTAATAGTTGCTCACTTAAATAATGTAGTACGAGACTACATCACACAAATAATCCCAAAGATATCATTAACTCAATACACTATAGATATTCTCTTCGACTAGACCTCAAATGTATTGATATGATCTTTTCCTCTACTAAAATTACTTAAACCAATATATACGTGCCTTGCTCTTTGTTCTACACCTAGCCTTGGACATGGGTGATTCAAATAAATAAACCAACAAGTATAAAAACTTGAAACTCTCAATAGCTACTAAGAAAGACTCTCTGAGTCAAGGCCACTTTTGGACCAAATCCCACTTTTGGGGATATAAAGAAAAATAAAGATTGTATCTTGCTCCTCTACTAATGGTTATCATCTCCTTACCAACATGTCAAGGACTAAGGTTTATAACGCCGAGCCTCAACCCAAAATATAGTAAACCTCAACTTATTCTCGTATCAGTACCCATTATGGGTTAATAACTTGCATCACAATACGGCACATGACCCTTAATTAACATACGAAGCTCGAGTCCATAAATTGATTTTCTTTTATCACGACACTAAAATCAATGCTCCCAAATGATATCTTTTATTTGATTAACCTAAGAGAAATAATCCACATCTCATTCTATAATATTGATGTACTATATTCTGCATAATCCAGATCCTTAATTAATTTTCATACTCCTCCATTAACAATAACACATCAACTTAAATATATAGGCAATTAATAGCCATGTAATTTAGTCAACGACATGAAAAATACATAAACATTTAACTCACTGGTATAAATTATACGACTGCATACAAAAATCAGTGTAAGATAGCACAACTTTAATATAATATAAACAAGCATCTCAAAACACCATATATAATTACAACTAATAATTAGTACATACGAACACCTTAAAGGAATTAAGTGTGCGTGATTATAACTAATAGTATACAAAAGGGACTAAGCGTGATTACCTTCCCGGATAAAATACCAAATAGTAAAATTCAAGGAAATGAAACACAATCAAGTACGGGGTGCGGCTGCTGCTCGATCAATATTGATATGACCCGCATGAGTGTGTGGTGGTTCGAAAAGTTTGATAAAGAAAATTAAATATGTGTGAGCTAATAGATCATGTGCTACAAAGGAAGATTTGATGATTTATGAAGAAGATGAACAAAGGAAAATAGTGTTTATGATTGTACAAAACTCACGAACAAGCCACGATAAAAACAATGACGGCTAATCACTACTTTATTAGAAATAGTTAGGGTTTAAACTGTATTTATATTTTTTTGTATATAAGGGTCCTATTAAAGACAAAAAAAAAAGTTTTATAACTTAATAAAAATAGAAATGCATCATTTAGTTTAGAAATGCATCATTTAGTTTAGAAAAGCTCACTTAAAAAATAAATATAACCTCATTCTAGATATAAACATATTTTATAAAATCATAAAATATTAGGGTATTACAATCTATCCTCCTTAAAAGAAGTTTCGTCCCGAAACTTAAAGTTAGAAAAATAGAGGGTATTACAATCTATCCCCCTTAAAAGAAGTTTCGTCCCAAAACTTAAAGTTAAACAAAGATCCTTACTCTCAAACTTTTTTTTTTATATATATAAAGAAGATAAAAAAAAAATTATGCAATATATTGCTATTTAAAATATGATTATTGAGTCTCAAACTATTAGGGGTTATGCATTCCACCCCCCTTAAAGAAAAAGAGTTTGTCCCCAAACTCAAAACTAGCTAGTCACATAATCACATAACAAGAATCACATAACTAACAAGTAGAAAGAGATAGTCTCTTCAATTAAACGGCTTGTCCTATAACTTTTTTATCTTAACTCCTAATTAGTCATTTTAATCCTAGACAACTCAAACAAGACACTGGGATATGAAGATCCCTGTGTGTTAATCCAAGACCGAATAGGCTCTTGATACCATTTTGTAACACCCCCGATTTACTAACTAGAAATAAATAAGAATATAAAAGACTTTATAATAAATTGCGGAAGCTTACACCTAAATCGGAGGTATCACCGCCACACTTGATCACATTGTCAAGTGCTAAGGCTTACAAAACTCAAACTATTACAACTCAATTACTAGGTGATCTATTTACAACTATACAACTGTTATAAAAGATTAAACGGTAAAACTTGAGCTCCTTTAACTTCTAACTGCAATCCTTCACGATCAATCTGCGCCAGTCATCTTGACTGCTCACCATAGAGGACAAATTCCAAAAGGATCGTCGCAGGGCCATCATAGGAAGAAGACATGGCCACAAACACACATAGCAAATAAACACACACACGTCAGCAAAAAGCTGAGTAATCACCTGTAATATAACAATATATAGTAATAGTTGCTCACTTAAATAATGTAGTACGAGACTACATCACACAAATAATCCCAAAGATATCATTAACTCAATACACTATAGATATTCTCTTCGACTAGACCTCAAATGTATTGATATGATCTTTTCCTCTACTAAAATTACTTAAACCAATATATACGTGCCTTGCTCTTTGTTCTACACCTAGCCTTGGACATGGGTGATTCAAATAAATAAACCAACAAGTATAAAAACTTGAAACTCTCAATAGATACTAAGAAAGACTCTCTGAGTCAAGGCCACTTTTGGACCAAATCCCACTTTTGGGGATATAAAGAAAACTAAAGATTGTATCTTGCTCCTCTACTAATGGTTATCATCTCCTTACCAACATGTCAAGGACTAAGGTTTATAACGCCGAGCCTCAACCCAAAATATAGTAAACCTCAACTTATTCTCGTATCAGTACCCATTATGGGTTAATAACTTGCATCACAATACGGCACATGACCCTTAATTAACATACGAAGCTCGAGTCCATAAATTGATTTTCTTTTATCACGACACTAAAATCAATGCTCCCAAATGATATCTTTTATTTGATTAACCTAAGAGAAATAATCCACATCTCATTCTATAATATTGATGTACTATATTCTGCATAATCCAGATCCTTAATTAATTTTCATACTCCTCCATTAACAATAACACATCAACTTAAATATATAGGCAATTAATAGCCATGTAATTTAGTCAACGACATGAAAAATACATAAAGATTTAACTCACTGGTATAAATTATACGACTGCATACAAAAATCAGTGTAAGATAGCACAACTTTAATATAATATAAACAAGCATCTCAAAACACCATATATAATTACAACTAATAATTAGTACATACGAACACCTTAAAGGAATTAAGTGTGCGTGATTATAACTAATAGTATACAAAAGGGACTAAGCGTGATTACCTTCCCGGATAAAATACCAAATAGTAAAATTCAAGGAAATGAAACACAATCAAGTACGGGGTGCGGCTGCTGCTCGATCAATATTGATATGACCCGCATGAGTGTGTGGTGGTTCGAAAAGTTTGATAAAGAAAATTAAATATGTGTGAGCTAATAGATCATGTGCTACAAAGGAAGATTTGATGATTTATGAAGAAGATGAACAAAGGAAAATAGTGTTTATGATTGTACAAAACTCACGAACAAGCCACGATAAAAACAATGACGGCTAATCACTACTTTATTAGAAATAGTTAGGGTTTAAACTGTATTTATATTTTTTTGTATATAAGGGTCCTATTAAAGACAAAAAAAAAAGTTTTATAACTTAATAAAAATAGAAATGCATCATTTAGTTTAGAAATGCATCATTTAGTTTAGAAAAGCTCACTTAAAAAATAAATATAACCTCATTCTAGATATAAACATATTTTATAAAATCATAAAATATTAGGGTATTACAATCTACCCTCCTTAAAAGAAGTTTCGTCCCGAAACTTAAAGTTAGAAAAATACAGGGTATTACAATCTATCCCCCTTAAAAGAAGTTTCGTCCCGAAACTTAAAGTTAAACAAAGATCCTTACTCTCAAATTTTTTTTTTTTTTTTATATATATATATAAAGAAGATAAAAAAAAACTTATGCAATATATTGCTATTTAAAATATGATTATTGAGTCTCAAACTATTAGGGGTTATGCATTCCACCCCCCTTAAAGAAAAAGAGTTTGTCCCCAAACTCAAAACTAGCTAGTCACATAATCACATAACAAGAATCACATAACTAACAAGTAGAAAGAGATAGTCTCTTCAATTAAACGGCTTGTCCTATAACTTTTTTATCTTAACTCCTAATTAGTCATTTTAATCCTAGACAACTCAAACAAGACACTGGGATATGAAGATCCCTGTGTGTTAATCCAAGACCGAATAGGCTCTTGATACCATTTTGTAACACCCCCGATTTACTAACTAGAAATAAATAAGAATATAAAAGACTTTATAATAAATTGCGGAAGCTTACACCTAAATCGGAGGTATCACCGCCACACTTGATCACATTGTCAAGTGCTAAGGCTTACAAAACTCAAACTATTACAACTCAATTACTAGGTGATCTATTTACAACTATACAACTGTTATAAAAGATTAAACGGTAAAACTTTAGCTCCTTTAACTTCTAACTGCAATCCTTCACGATCAATCTGCGCCAGTCATCTTGACTGCTCACCATAGAGGACAAATTCCAAAAGGATCGTCGCAGGGCCATCATAGGAAGAAGACATGGCCACAAACACACATAGCAAATAAACACACACACGTCAGCAAAAAGCTGAGTAATCACCTGTAATATAACAATATATAGTAATAGTTGCTCACTTAAATAATGTAGTACGAGACTACATCACACAAATAATCCCAAAGATATCATTAACTCAATACACTATAGATATTCTCTTCGACTAGACCTCAAATGTATTGATATGATCTTTTCCTCTACTAAAATTACTTAAACCAATATATACGTGCCTTGCTCTTTGTTCTACACTTGGACATGGGTGATTCAAATAAATAAACCAACAAGTATAAAAACTTGAAACTCTCAATAGCTACTAAGAAAGACTCTCTGAGTCAAGGCCACTTTTGGACCAAATCCCACTTTTGGGGATATAAAGAAAAATAAAGATTGTATCTTGCTCCTCTACTAATGGTTATCATCTCCTTACCAACATGTCAAGGACTAAGGTTTATAACGCCGAGCCTCAACCCAAAATATAGTAAACCTCAACTTATTCTCGTATCAGTACCCATTATGGGTTAATAACTTGCATAACAATACGGCACATGACCCTTAATTAACATACGAAGCTCGAGTCCATAAATTGATTTTCTTTTATCACGACACTAAAATCAATGCTCCCAAATGATATCTTTTATTTGATTAACCTAAGAGAAATAATCCACATCTCATTCTATAATATTGATGTACTATATTCTGCATAATCCAGATCCTTAATTAATTTTCATACTCCTCCATTAACAATAACACATCAACTTAAATATATAGGCAATTAATAGCCATGTAATTTAGTCAACGACATGAAAAATACATAAAGATTTAACTCACTGGCATAAATTATACGACTGCATACAAAAATCAGTGTAAGATAGCACAACTTTAATATAATATAAACAAGCATCTCAAAGCACCATATATAATTACAACTAATAATTAGTACATACGAACACCTTAAAGGAATTAAGTGTGCGTGATTATAACTAATAGTATACAAAAGGGACTAAGCGTGATTACCTTCCCGGATAAAATACCAAATAGTAAAATTCGAGGAAATGAAACACAATCAAGTACGGGGTGCGGCTGCTGCTCGATCAATATTGATATGACCCGCATGAGTGTGTGGTGGTTCGAAAAGTTTGATAAAGAAAATTAAATATGTGTGAGCTAATAGATCATGTGCTACAAAGGAAGATTTGATGATTTATGAAGAAGATGAACAAAGGAAAATAGTGTTTATGATTGTACAAAACTCACGCACAAGCCACGATAAAAACAATGACGGCTAATCACTACTTTATTAGAAATAGTTAGGGTTTAAACTGTATTTATATTTTTTTGTATATAAGGGTCCTATTAAAGACAAAAAAAAAAGTTTTATAACTTAATAAAAATAGAAATGCATCATTTAGTTTAGAAATGCATCATTTAGTTTAGAAAAGCTCACTTAAAAAATAAATATAACCTCATTCTAGATATAAACATATTTTATAAAATCATAAAATATTAGGGTATTACAGGTCCGCATCGAGTTTCGGAAACATTAGCACACTAAAGCCAAAAGGGACAAGAGGTTTGTTCAAAGATCGACGACGAGATTTCGTCCGCTCTCTAGTGTGCTGCTTGGTCCTCTGCCCGCACACAAGAACAGTCCGAATCCGGTCATCGAGGCCCAAGCTCCCCTCGACTATAGTACCCGTTCCAGGTTTGCTCGAAGGAACGACGACGAGATTTAGTATGCTCTTGTGTGATTCTTGGTCCGTTGCCCGCACACTAGAACACACCGCATCCGATCATGGATTCCCAAGCTCCCCTACAATACCTACGAGGTTTGTTCGAAGGACGACGTCAACTAGATTTTAGTCCGCGCTCGTGGGCTGCTCGGTCCGCTGCCCGCAAGAACAGACCGCATCCGGTCGACAAGTCCCAAACTCCCCTCCGCTAACCCATCCGAGAGACGACCGCGGGACCATTGCGGCATACGAAAAAACGAGGTCAAGTCGGGACGTTAGCCGTATTGCGGGCCAAATCCACCACCGTCATCCCCCGACTTTACGGAGCCGAAAAATTCCCTCAATGCATCGTAGGATTTTTTTTCTGAACAACGAAAACTCAAGGTCAAGTCGGTACTATGGCCGTATCGCAGGCCAATTCCACAACCGTCATCCCCCGAAATACTCCGTCAATCGAACCGTAACACCTTTCTTTGCTTACCTTGCTTGGGATATGCCTTGCCATGCCTTCCTCTTGCCTTTCTTTGACACGACTTTCCCTTGCTTACCTTGCTTGGGCCATGCCTTGCCACGACTTTCCCTTACATGCCTTTCTTTGCCACGACTTGCCCTTGCTTGCCTTGCTTGGGCATGGCGTGCCCTTGCTTACCTTTCTTGGGTCATGCTTACCTTGTTTGGGCCATGTCGTGCCCTGGCTTACCTTTCTTGGGTCATGCCTTGCCTTGCTTGGGCCATGTCGTGCTTTGCTTACCTTTCTTGGGTCATGCTTACCTTGCTTGGGCCATGTCGTGCCCTTTCTTACCTTTCTTTGGTCATGCCTTGCCTTGTTTGGGCCATGTCGTGCCCTTGCTTACCTTTCTTGGGTCATGCTTACCTTGCTTGGGCCATGTCGTGCCCTTGCTTACCTTTCTTGGGTCATGCTTACCTTGCTTGGGCCATGTCGTGCCCTTGCTTACCTTTCTTGGGTCATGCCTTGCCTTGCTTGGGCCATGTCGTTCCCTTGCTTACCTTTCTTGGGTCATGCCTTGCCTTGCTTGGGAGATGTCGTGCCCTTGCTTACCTTTCTTGGGTCATGCTTACCTTGCTTGGGCCATGTCGTGCCCTTGCTTACCTTTCTTGGGTCATGCCTTGCCTTTCTTGGGCCATGTCGTGCCCTTGCTTACCTTTCTTGGGTCTTGCTTACCTTGCTTGGGCCATGTCGTGCCCTTGCTTACCTTTCTTGGGTCATGCCTTGCCTTGCTTGGGCCATGTCGTGCCCTTGCTTACCTTTCTTGGGTCTTGCTTACCTTGTTTGGGCCATGTCGTGCCCTTGCTTACCTTTCTTGGGTCATGCTTCCCTTGTTTGGGCCATGTCGTGCCCTTGCTTACCTTTCTTGGGTCATGCCTTGCCTTGCTTGGGCCATGTCCTGCCCTTGCTTACCTTTCTTGGGTCTTGCTTACCTTGTTTGGGCCATGTCGTGCCCTTGCTTACCTTTCTTGGGTCATGCTTACCTTGCTTGGGCCATGTCGTGCCCTTGCTTACCTTTCTTGGGTCATGCTTACCTTGCTTGGGCCATGTCGTGCCCTTTCTTACCTTTCTTGGGTCATGCCTTGCCTTGCTTGGGCCATGTCGTGCCCTTGCTTACCTTTCTTGGGTCATGCTTACCTTGCTTGGGCCATGTCGTGCCCTTGCTTACCTTTCTTGGGTCATGCCTTACCTTGCTTGGGTCATGCTTACCTTTCTTGGGTCATGCTTTGCCTTGCTTGGTGTTAGGTTATGATACATATGACAATTCATAAATCATGCGGAAACAACCATTAAGCCAGGAATACATATTATTTACACATAATCATATAGCATAATTTAGATGCATATTCTTTGTTGCGTGCCTTCCCTAGCTGCGCCCGAACCGAACAAGAACAAGTCTTTAGGACTCCAAGTGTCGTCCCTCCGTAGATAGTCCACAGCACGTCCGGATCCGCCTTAAAATTGACCAACTAGAATCGCCCTTAAGGTACTAATATTTTCGGCTAAATGGGCAAGAGTTATGGCTGATTTTTCTGCTTAAAAATCCTAGTTTTGAATACTCGAAAACTTATGTATAAATAATGACCCCTAGGCCCTTATTTATAGAGGTATGGAAAAGGAATTGTAATCCTACTAGGATGTGGATTTGTTAATTAGAACTTTATTAGGACTCTAAATAACAAAGCAATTCTAATAAGATTAGGATTTTAATCTTCGCACGAATCCCAATAGAATTAGGATTTCCGGCATACGCATCGCACAAGCCGTGCACCCGCGCAGGCCTTGCGGCCCACGACAAGCGCACAGCCCATGTGCGGTGCTGCGTGCGCGCGCGCGCCCTTGGCTGGGCCTGGCCTTGCGCTGGGCCTGGTCGAGGCGTGCGTTGCGTGCGGCTTGCTGGGCGATGGCCTGGCTTCGTGCTGGGCCTTCGTCTAGCGGGCCTCGTCCGATGCTAATTCGTACGATACGCTTCCGATTAAATTCCCGATTCCGGAATTCATTTCCGATACGAACAACATTTAATATTTCCGATTCCGGAATTAATTTCCGTTTCGAACAAATATTTAATATTTCCGTTTCCGGAATTATTTTCCGATTCCGATAATATTTCCGTTTCTGACAATATTTCCGTTTCCGGCAATATTTCCGATTCCGGCAATATTTCCATTTCCGATAATATTTTCCGATACGTACCATGTTTCCGTTTCCGGCAACATCTACGACTTGGATAATATTTATATTTCCGATACGATCCATATTTCCGTTTTCGGCGATATCATCGTTTCCGGAGTATTCATTTCTTGCCTGTGACGATCTCAGCTCCCACTGAAACCAAGATCCGTCGATTCCGAATATCCATAGATGGAGTATTTAATGCCATTAAATACTTGATCCGTTTACGTACTATTTGTGTGACCCTACGGGTTCAGTCAAGAGTAAGCTGTGGATTAATATCATTAATTCCACTTGAACTGAAGCGGCCTCTAGCTAGGCATTCAGCTCACTTGATCTCACTGAATTATTAACTTGTTAATTAATACTGAACCGCATTTATTAGACTTAACATAGAATGCATACTTGGACCAAGGGCATTATTTCCTTCAGTCTCCCACTTGTCCTTAGGGACAAGTGTGCATTTCCTAATTCCTTTGTCGCTCGATGCTTGCTCTTGAACATAAGGTAAGAGTTGTCATCCTTATTATGTCCAGAGGTGTTTCTCGGTTTCAGAGTTCAACTGATCAAATAAACAGATAATCATAGCCTATGATTCATCCGAGCACGGCCATGCATTTCACAGTTTCTAGCTCTCCGAGTGGCCTTGTACAACTTTTAAGCATCTCATCCCGATTTATGGGAGGACAATCCCAATCTTGCGATCTTGAGATTAGACTTCGTTTGATAGGTGATTACCTGAGCGTTGCCTTTATAGCCTCCTTTTACGGTGCGACGGTTGGTCAACGTCAAAGCAACCAGTTCTCAAACAAGTAATCTCAAATCACTCAGGTATTGAGGATTTAGTGTCTAATAATTTTAATGAAATTTACTTATGACAGATTTTCATCTCTTACAGTAAAGTTTCATAGGTCTTGTCCGATACTAGTCTTCCCAAAGTAAGTATCTATGCAAATGATTATGACATTGCCATGTCCACATAGTTCAAGAAACAGAACTACTAGTCATCTTGCATTCTAGTCGTCTAATGTTTTCTATGCGTCCAATTTTATAGAAAACTCCGACTAGGGACCATTTTCAACCTTTGACATTCAAGTTCACTTGATAGACATTTCTTAGTCACAGGACTGGTCCTGACAGTCTATCTTGAATATTTCGTCAAATTTGAAGGGACTCATCATTTAATACTAAACCAAGATTAAATGGAATATGAAAATACATTTCATATATGATAAATGTTTAACCCCAATGTTTTACAACCATGGGCCTCTAACCCATCTTTAAAACATTTCATGGAATTCAAAGCTATGCTTGATTTCCAGTGCTACAACGTGAGTGTTGCTTCTACCTTGTTGCATATGTTTAGTTATCATGCTTTGCCAATCTTAACATCCTTTTCATCGAATGTTCTTTGAGATATGATGATAAGATCTTTTCGAGTTTGTTTATTATGTGATCTAGTCTTTCTTACTTCGATGGTGGTTTTACTCATTTTGCAATGAAGAACCATCAAGTTAGCAGACGTTTTTCTTGCTTCAAGAGTGGTTCTACGCATTTTTCAATGAAGAACCATCAAGCCAGCAGATAGGTGATCTACCCAAGTTCAATGAAGAACTTTAAACAACCCTGTTTTATTGCTTCTTAGGCAATAATTACTTTTACTTCAACTGTATAGGTTGCTAGTGATGCTTTGTTTGGATTTACCTATCCAAGCAGTTCATAGATATGTGGAAGACTCTCCAACTATATCTTAGAACATAGAAATTATTATTTTAATTTCCCACGCAACAACTCATGGTCTTCAATCCATGTTGCCATTTCAAAACACGATGCTCTTTAGCTCGTCCTTGTCAATGGTTAACTCCAAAGGGTCTTGCTTGATCCTTTGCCAGTGTTTATGCGTGTAGCATCAATATTTAGCATATCTTTATTTCCTTGAATCAAGAACTATTCCTATGTACCTTTTCAAGTACCATAAGTGTTCTTGATCTCAATCTAGTTGATCTTCACTTAGATCAATAGAGATTGGTATATGTTCGTCATGCCTAAAGTCATACGATACGTTTTTGGCGATCCTCATATTATATTATATACATGATAAATTCTTTTGCAGAATAATTCCCAATTGAATTCTATTCATGTAACTTTAGCTCATTCAGTTACAGTAGATACTGAATCCAACTAAATTCTTTGACATATAATATAGGTGAAGAATCTCATTAGATTCTTTGATGTTTAACTTAGTAAATGCTTATACATAGTTCAAACATTCATTACTTAGATTTATTCATATGGATCGAATATCTCCAATGGAGTCTTTCGTGTTTGATTTAGTAAATGCCATTACTAAACAATATCATAAGATCTTTGTAAATAGATCTTAATACCCAGTATGTACTAAGTTTCGCCTTGGTCCATCATTGATGAATAATTTCAAACCTAAGTCATTAGCATTTGAATGTTATTTCACAATAGAGAGATATGTGTGATACACATAGGACCAAATAAGATTTACGTACTCCCACTAAACTTCTTATATATCTATAAGAATTATGTATTTTTATGAAACTAAAATGCTTATTAGCTTCACTAAAATACAGTTCCAATTCCCAATTGCTTGCTTAAATCTGTACTTAGATTTCATAAGTTAGCATTCCTTTTCAAGCATTTATTTGGATCCACAAATCCTATGACATGCCATGTACATAGTTTCTTCCAACATTTGACTGAGGAAGATGTTTTGTCATCCAATTTCCATATGTACCAATATGCAATCATTGCTTGAATTATAGACTTAAGCATTACGATTTTGCATGAGGTTTCAACACAATCCATATCGTGAATTTGCTTGTAACCTTTAGCAACTAATCTAGCTTTGTGTGTGAACACAATTTCATGTTTGATGGTTTTTATCCTTAAAACAAACTTGCAACCAATAGGTGTGAAACTATTCTTGCAAATCAACAAAATTTCAATTTTGTCATCAAAACATTGAGTATGTTTTATGGCCTCTAACCATTTAAAACATTTGAGTCTATATATGGCCTCTAACCATTTTAGGTAATCTGGGTTTCGTCATAGCTTTCTTACAGGTCACAAATTCATTAATCTACATGATAATAGTTTGACTGCAAGTTGTAGGTTTCTTCACTATCTAATAGAAGAATTGCATAGTTCCAGTGACCTGAACTCCATGTTTCTTCACTATCTAATAGAAGAATCTCATAGTTTCAGTGACTTGAACTCTATGCCTACAAGGGTATAGAACATCAAACAACAGAATATCAATAGCCACTTAAAAGTCCTTTGAATATTCTGTTCTCCTTGAAGCACTTGTAAAGTCTTCTAAGAGATGTCTATTCTTTAAAAGCCACTTCTAAAGTCCTTAAAGAATAAGTTCGGATTTTCTGAAGCACTTCGAAAAGCCTCCGGAATGTCCATTTATGTTTGTTGTTCGCCTCGAAAACTTTCGAGGTCTATTTTCTCCCACTTGTCATTTTGGAAATGAATCTCCAAAAGGACATTATTCCGAGCAAATACACATTATGTTCTCAAAAATTCGTGGTAGAAACAATACCCTTGTGTCTCATTTGAATAAATCACAATGAAACATATATCTATACTTGGGCCTTAGTTTGTCGAATGACAAACACTAAGCTCCCACTGAGTTTTGCAACTCTCTAGATATATTTTATGAAAAGTTATTCTGAAATTTCTTTTCAATAGCTTTGACGAATTTGGTTTAGTTTGGTGGTAGTTGAGCATTTTGTTTTAAAAATTATAGGAAAAAGTCTTTATGATTCATCATTGATCGAATCAAGTACCAATTGACTTCGATCATTCCAACGTAGATATGCCATATCTTATGGAGCTAGATTGTGAAATTACAACACACAATCATTGATGATCATATTTGGTCTCAAGTAATCATCAACATGATCTAACCTAGATCTTTATGATTTCTTGCCAAGTGGATTTTATACTTCTGAATCTTTGAACTAGCCAAACAGATTCAACTTATATCACATTTGAGTAAATAAACCTATATTCACTCAAATCCATGTGAAATAATAAAGTCATAAAATCTTTCTTTAGCTTTGAACTCTATTGTCTAGGCGTTCTAACAATAGTTCATATCTTTTGTTACTTTCAACAAGTAAGACTAGTTGTCTTAAAATGATCTAGAAATCAATCAACTTTCAAAAGTCCATTAAAATAGAGCTTGTGAATGTTAACTTGTTGACATGGTCTAAACAACAATGCCAAAGATTAGTGGAACTCAAATCAAGGGCTTGATTTGAACCTAGTAAAGTTCTTTAAAGAGTTGTTTGTTTTAATCAAGCATATTGACTCAACCTGTAATTGACCATTTCATTCAAATAAACAAACAAACATTGTTTTTGTTTTTCTTGAATGTGAGTCTTTCTGTGTTTGAAGCAGAAATTTAGGTATGCTGATTATGGAACAAAATAGCCATTAAGTTCCAGCCTTTGAAAGGACTTAAAACAAACTAGATGACCCTACAACTAATGTAGCATTGCCATGCTCCATTTCCCACTTGTAGGTCATTAGTGTATCCTAGCTTCCATTGTTTGAGTTATTACCGAAGTAAGAACCTTAAGCGGTATATGATACCAAGGAAGTTTGATTGCTAGGTCACTTCTCTTTAAACATAAACTTATAGGTAGAAACGGAATCGTAAATTCCTTTCATTTGTTCCTCGTTTTCCTATTTCTTGTACCCTTTCTTATAGTCTTAAGAATTGAATTCTTTAGTGTTGACTTTTATACTTTGTTAGACATGTCCAATGTCACCAACAAGGTTCTTTACCATTTTAATTTATGTTGAATATTCTGTTTCAACTAGATGATCTTACCAGAAGCTTCTAAAGTTCTCTAAGCATCGATCTATTCGAATGTCTAGGGACTAGACTCATTCGAGAATTAATTGGACAAAGATATTAGGTTGTTAACCATTGGTAAAGCTGAGCGTATTAAACTCAATGCTTTATGATCTCAAAACTACATTGTATTTTGAATTCACAAGCACCAATCGGTTTGCCATTCGATTTTGATTCTCGAAAACAACCATAAAAGTCGATATAAGAAACGTACATTTTAAATTGCTCATTTTCTCTCATTTCCGTGAATCGTTCTTGGATTCACTACCAATCGAGGAAATTTACTGTTACCTTTCTAAAAGGATTTATTGCAGTGCAAGATATTTAATTATAAACAATAATTAAAACATAATTGAAGCATGCAAAGTCTAAACATTTATCATGAGTAACAACTTGAAAAGCAATCATGCAATTTAAACAAGTTATTAGCATTTTATTCGAATTTATTGTTCCGGCAGGTGTGAATAAAATGATTCCAAGATCCTAAAATCATTGAAGAACTAAGCACAGTTTGTCGACTTAATCCTAAAACATCTTAGGTAAGCAAAAAGCCTTTTGCTAATAGTCTAGAAACTATTCTTGGTTGATAGGTACGTCTAAGAACTTATTAGGTAAACCTATCGATTTTGCCACGACATAAAAGGACTCCTTACTTATATCGTTGAGTTTCACCAAAACTAACATGTACTCACAATTATTTGTGTACCTTGCCCCTTTAGGACCAATAAGTAACACCTCGCTGAGCGAAAACTATTACTAGATTGATGTAAAGGATATCCAAGCAAGTGTATATTTTGGCATGGCACCTTATAACTCAATTTTTAAGTTTGGAACTTAAGGCTCTTACTATGTTGGTTAGATTTTAAGTGAACTAAAATCCTTAATCATGCAACATAATCAAGCTTTTGATCTCATGCATTTTAAGACATATTTAAAAGCAATAAATAACTTAAAACATGCATAAGATAAATGTGATCTAGTATGGCCCGACTTCATCTTGAAGCTTTAACTTCAAAGTCCGTCTTGAAAATCTCCGTGGGAGGCACCATTTTCTTCAAATAGGATAAGCTATAATTAAAACTAATTACAACTATTTGATGGTACGCAGACCATATTTGAATTGAAAAACAACTTTGGTTGTTTAGACCAATTACATTCAAATTAATGGTACGCAGACCATATTTTCTATCCTATTTGGGCCATACTAGTCACTTCATAACCTGCAAAACAGTACATATACAATATATACCATTCACCCATTCATTATCATGAATGGCCCACATAGCTGGTTAGTAAAACACATTATGCATCACGTAAACATTTGCAGCAATTAATCAAGGGCACCAATAATCTACCAATTATTCAGTCCTTATTAATTCTAATCAAGTTGTTTTAACCTTAAGGATTTGTAGACCTAATCAAGAGTTTATGACTAAAAGCGCTCTTACTTAAACCAATAAATTCATATGCTTTACTAATTTTAAACATAAAAATGTATTTCAAGTCTAACCGGAAACATACAAATTTAATTAAAATTTAAAGCCCATATAAATTTATAATTGAATCCAAAAAGTTTAATTTAATTTCAGTCGTATTTAAATTAATATATGATTTTAATTTTAGTAAAATAATTAGAATAAATAAAATTTATTATAATTACAATATTCAAAATTAAAATCCAAGAAAATAATTTAAATTATTAATTTTAAAATTAATTAAAATTACGTAAACTGAAAATTTCAAATTAAACATTCAAAACGATCTAATCGCAACGCAAACACCCTACGCATCGCACGCCCATGGGCCACACGCACACAACCATCGCTGGCCATGTGCGCGCAGCCCATGCGCTCGTCGCATAGCTGCTGCATCTTCCATCGCAAGCCATCGCACAAGTGGTGCTCGCTGCGCGCTCGCCAGCGCTTGCTGCGCGCGCTCCAGCGATTGATGCACGCGAGCCATCGCTCGCTGTGCGCGAGCAATTGCGCGCGATCAATGCTGGGCGCAGCGCTCGTGGCACGCGAGCTTGCGCTCGCTGCGCGCGAGGCTGCGCGCGCTTGCGCGAGGCAGTGCGTGTTGTGGCGCAGCTCGCTTGCTGCCCACACGCGACTGCCATGCCTTGCCTTCGCCCATGCCCATTCATCCATAGCTCGTGGCCCACGACACAAGGTAGGGCTGCTGCCTTGTGCTCGTGCACCATGCCCCTGCTCATTGCATTCGTGCCGCACGGGCGACGAGCTCCCTTGCTCGTCGTCGCATGCCCGCACTATACAACACCCCTTAAGGGTAACACGAAGCGTCATTGCTTTGTGCGTGCAAGTTTTATGAACGAATCGCATATAATTTAAAAATTTATATTTAAAATTAATGACAAATTAATAAATAATATTAATTTCATAATTTTAGGGCGAAAAAATCGAAAATTTATTATTCAATTGATTTCCGATTGTTATGGATTCAAGCCTAGGTCATAAAAATTTAAAATTTATCATAAATTTACAATTTTTATGGTGGTTTTTAATCATAGGTTTCTAATTAAATTATAATTAATTATGAAAATCAAATTAATTCTAAATTATTCTAATTTTCAACAAATTAATCATAATTACAAATTAGATTGCATAATTAACAAGGCTAGGCATTCAAACTTGTTAAACATATACAGTAGGTCAATCAAAAATTCAAGATTTATCAACAAGAATCGCAAATATTTAATTTAACATCTTAAATTTACGAAATTTTGCATTCGAAAAACTAAAACCTTCGAAAAGTCATAGTTAGGCTTCGAATTTGAGAATTCTGGATTCGGCAGAAAAATACTAATTTTGTCAAAATTTTAGAATGCCTTTTACATCCGGAATTGACACAAAAATCACTCGATTTGGATGAGTAACAAAGAAACTGCCGAAAAACTGCGTACGTATAATTAAATAAACGCAATTTGCAATTAATTAACAATTACGAAAATTAATCACCCCTTTTAATTCTTGCAAATTTGTAATATTTAACCATGTTCATGCAATTTAGATTATGAAAATAATAAGAGGCTCGTGATACCACTGTTAGGTTATGATACATATGACAATTCATAAATAATGCGGAAACAACCATTAAGCCAGGAATACATATTATTTACACATAATCATATAGCATAATTTAGATGCATACTCTTTGTTGCGTGCCTTCCCTAGCTGCGCCCGAACCGAACAAGAACAAGTCTTTAGGACTCCAAGTGTCGTCCCTCCGTAGATAGTCCACAGCACGTCCGGATCCGCCTTAAGATTGACCAACTAGAATCGCCCTTAAGGTACTAATAATTTCGGCTAAATGGGCAAGAGTTATGGCTGATTTTTCTGCTTAAAAATCCTAGTTTTGAATACTTGAAAACTTATGTATAAATAATGACCCCTAGGCCCTTATTTATAGAGGTATGGAAAAGGAATTGTAATCCTACTAGGATGTAGATTTGTTAATTAGAACTTTATTAGGACTCTAAATAACAAAGCAATTCTAATAAGATTAGGATTTTAATCTTCGCACGAATCCCAATAGAATTAGGATTTCGGGCATACGCATCGCACAAGCCGTGCACCCGCGCAGGCCTTGCGGCCCACGACAAGCGCACAGCCCATGTGCGGTGCTGCGTGCGCGCGCGCGCCCTTGGCTGGGCCTGGCCTTGCGCTGGGCCTGGTCGAGGCGTGCGTTGCGTGCGGCTTGCTGGGCGATGGCCTGGCTTCGTGCTGGGCCTTCGTCTAGCGGGCCTCGTCCGATGCTAATTCGTACGATACGCTTCCGATTAAATTCCCGATTCCGGAATTCATTTCCGATACGAACAACATTTAATATTTCCGATTCCGGAATTAATTTCCGTTTCGAACAAATATTTAATATTTCCGTTTCCGGAATTATTTTCCGATTCCGATAATATTTCCGTTTCTGACAATATTTCCGTTTCCGGCAATATTTCCGATTCCGGCAATATTTCCATTTCCGATAATATTTTCCGATACGTACCATGTTTCCGTTTCCGGCAACATCTACGACTTGGATAATATTTATATTTCCGATACGATCCATATTTCCGTTTCCGGCGATATCATCGTTTCCGGAGTATTCATTTCTTGCCTGTGACGATCTCAGCTCCCACTGAAACCAAGATCCGTCGATTCCGAACATCCATAGATGGAGTATTTAATGCCATTAAATACTTTATCCGTTTACGTACTATTTGTGTGACCCTACGGGTTCAGTCAAGAGTAAGCTGTGGATTAATATCATTAATTCCACTTGAACTGAAGCGGCCTCTAGCTAGGCATTCAGCTCACTTGATCTCACTGAATTATTAACTTGTTAATTAATACTGAACCGCATTTATTAGACTTAACATAGAATGCATACTTGGACCAAGGGCATTATTTCCTTCACTTGGGCCATGTCGTGCCCTTGCTTACCTTTCTTGGGTCATGCTTACCTTGTTTGGGCCATGTCGTGCCCTTGCTTACCTTTCTTGGGTCATGCCTTGCCTTGCTTGGGCCATGTCGTGCTTTGCTTACCTTTCTTGGGTCATGCTTACCTTGCTTGGGCCATGTCGTGCCCTTTCTTACCTTTCTTTGGTCATGCCTTCCCTTGTTTGGGCCATGTCGTGCCCTTGCTTACCTTTCTTGGGTCATGCTTACCTTGCTTGGGCCATATCGTGCCCTTGCTTACCTTTCTTGGGTCATGCTTACCTTGCTTGGGCCATGTCGTGCCCTTGCTTACCTTTCTTGGGTCATGCCTTGCCTTGCTTGGGCCATGTCGTTCCCTTGCTTACCTTTCTTGGGTCATGCCTTGCCTTGCTTGGGCGATGTCGTGCCCTTGCTTACCTTTCTTGGGTCATGCTTACCTTGCTTGGGCCATGTCGTGCCCTTGCTTACCTTTCTTGGGTCATGCCTTGCCTTGCTTGGGCCATGTCGTGCCCTTGCTTACCTTTCTTGGGTCTTGCTTACCTTGCTTGGGCCATGTCGTGCCCTTGCTTACCTTTCTTGGGTCATGCCTTGCCTTGCTTGGGCCATGTCGTGCCCTTGCTTACCTTTCTTGGGTCTTGCTTACCTTGTTTGGGCCATGTCGTGCCCTTGCTTACCTTTCTTGGGTCATGCTTCCCTTGTTTGGGCCATGTCGTGCCCTTGCTTACCTTTCTTGGGTCATGCCTTGCCTTGCTTGGGCCATGTCCTGCCCTTGCTTACCTTTCTTGGGTCTTGCTTACCTTGTTTGGGCCATGTCGTGCCCTTGCTTACCTTTCTTGGGTCATGCTTACCTTGCTTGGGCCATGTCGTGCCCTTGCTTACCTTTCTTGGGTCATGCTTACCTTGCTTGGGCCATGTCGTGCCCTTGCTTACCTTTCTTGGGTCATGCCTTGCCTTGCTTGGGCCATGTCGTGCCCTTGCTTACCTTTCTTGGGTCATGCTTACCTTGCTTGGGCCATGTCGTGCCCTTGCTTACCTTTCTTGGGTCATGCCTTACCTTGCTTGGGTCATGCTTACCTTTCTTGGGTCATGCTTTGCCTTGCTTGGTGTTAGGTTATGATACATATGACAATTCATAAATCATGCGGAAACAACCATTAAGCCAGGAATACATATTATTTACACATAATCATATAGCATAATTTAGATGCATATTCTTTGTTGCGTGCCTTCCCTAGCTGCGCCCGAACCGAACAAGAACAAGTCTTTAGGACTCCAAGTGTCGTCCCTCCGTAGATAGTCCACAGCACGTCCGGATCCGCCTTAAAATTGACCAACTAGAATCGCCCTTAAGGTACTAATATTTTCGGCTAAATGGGCAAGAGTTATGGCTGATTTTTCTGCTTAAAAATCCTAGTTTTGAATACTCGAAAACTTATGTATAAATAATGACCCCTAGGCCCTTATTTATAGAGGTATGGAAAAGGAATTGTAATCCTACTAGGATGTGGATTTGTTAATTAGAACTTTATTAGGACTCTAAATAACAAAGCAATTCTAATAAGATTAGGATTTTAATCTTCGCACGAATCCCAATAGAATTAGGATTTCCGGCATACGCATCGCACAAGCCGTGCACCCGCGCAGGCCTTGCGGCCCACGACAAGCGCACAGCCCATGTGCGGTGCTGCGTGCGCGCGCGCGCCCTTGGCTGGGCCTGGCCTTGCGCTGGGCCTGGTCGAGGCGTGCGTTGCGTGCGGCTGGCTGGGCGATGGCCTGGCTTCGTGCTGGGCCTTCGTCTAGCGGGCCTCGTCCGATGCTAATTCGTACGATACGCTTCCGATTAAATTCCCGATTCCGGAATTCATTTCCGATACGAACAACATTTAATATTTCCGATTCCGGAATTAATTTCCGTTTCGAACAAATATTTAATATTTCCGTTTCCGGAATTATTTTCCGATTCCGATAATATTTCCGTTTCTGACAATATTTCCGTTTCCGGCAATATTTCCGATTCCGGCAATATTTCCATTTCCGATAATATTTTCCGATACGTACCATGTTTCCGTTTCCGGCAACATCTACGACTTGGATAATATTTATATTTCCGATACGATCCATATTTCCGTTTCCGGCGATATCATCGTTTCCGGAGTATTCATTTCTTGCCTGTGACGATCTCAGCTCCCACTGAAACTAAGATCCGTCGATTCCGAATATCCATAGATGGAGTATTTAATGCCATTAAATACTTGATCCGTTTACGTACTATTTGTGTGACCCTACGGGTTCAGTCAAGAGTAAGCTGTGGATTAATATCATTAATTCCACTTGAACTGAAGCGGCCTCTAGCTAGGCATTCAGCTCACTTGATCTCACTGAATTATTAACTTGTTAATTAATACTGAACCGCATTTATTAGACTTAACATAGAATGCATACTTGGACCAAGGGCATTATTTCCTTCAGTCTCCCACTTGTCCTTAGGGACAAGTGTGCATTTCCTAATTCCTTTGTCGCTCGATGCTTGCTCTTGAACATAAGGTAAGAGTTGTCATCCTTATTATGTCCAGAGGTGTTTCTCGGTTTCAGAGTTCAACTGATCAAATAAACAGATAATCATAGCCTATGATTCATCCGAGCACGGCCATGCATTTCACAGTTTCTAGCTCTCCGAGTGGCCTTGTACAACTTTTAAGCATCTCATCCCGATTTATGGGAGGACAATCCCAATCTTGCGATCTTGAGATTAGACTTCGTTTGATAGGTGATTACCTGAGCGTTGCCTTTATAGCCTCCTTTTACGGTGCGACGGTTGGTCAACGTCAAAGCAACCAGTTCTCAAACAAGTAATCTCAAATCACTCAGGTATTGAGGATTTAGTGTCTAATAATTTTAATGAAATTTACTTATGACAGATTTTCATCTCTTACAGTAAAGTTTCATAGGTCTTGTCCGATACTAGTCTTCCCAAAGTAAGTATCTATGCAAATGATTATGACATTGCCATGTCCACATAGTTCAAGAAACAGAACTACTAGTCATCTTGCATTCTAGTCGTCTAACGTTTTCTATGCGTCCAATTTTATAGAAAACTCCGACTAGGGACCATTTTCAACCTTTGACATTCAAGTTCACTTGATAGACATTTCTTAGTCACAGGACTGGTCCTGACAGTCTATCTTGAATATTTCGTCAAATTTGAAGGGACTCATCATTTAATACTAAACCAAGATTAAATGGAATATGAAAATACATTTCATATATGATAAATGTTCAACCCCAATGTTTTACAACCATGGGCCTCTAACCCATCTTTAAAACATTTCATGGAATTCAAAGCTATGCTTGATTTCCAGTGCTACAACGTGAGTGTTGCTTCTACCTTGTTGCATATGTTTAGTTATCATGCTTTGCCAATCTTAACATCCTTTTCATCGAATGTTCTTTGAGATATGATGATAAGATCTTTTCGAGTTTGTTTATTATGTGATCTAGTCTTTCTTACTTCGATGGTGGTTTTACCTCATTTTGCAATGAAGAACCATCAAGTTAGCAGACGTTTTTCTTGCTTCAAGAGTGGTTCTACGCATTTTTCAATGAAGAACCATCAAGCCAGCAGATAGGTGATCTACCCAAGTTCAGTGAAGAACTTTAAACAACCCTGTTTTATTGCTTCTTAGGCAATAATTACTTTTACTTCAACTGTATAGGTTGCTAGTGATGCTTTGTTTGGATTTACCTATCCAAGCAGTTCATAGATATGTGGAAGACTCTCCAACTATATCTTAGAACATAGAAATTATTATTTTAATTTCCCACGCAACAACTCATGGTCTTCAATCCATGTTGCCATTTCAAAACACGATGCTCTTTAGCTCGTCCTTGTCAATGGTTAACTCCAAAGGGTCTTGCTTGATCCTTTGCCAGTGTTTATGCGTGTAGCATCAATATTTAGCATATCTTTATTTCCTTGAATCAAGAACTATTCCTATGTACCTTTTCAAGTACCATAAGTGTTCTTGATCTCAATCTAGTTGATCTTCACTTAGATCAATAGAGATTGGTATATGTTCGTCATGCCTAAAGTCATACGATACGTTTTTGGCGATCCTCATATTATATTATATACATGATAAATTCTTTTGCAGAATAATTCCAATTGAATTCTATTCATGTAACTTTAGCTCATTCAGTTACAGTAGATACTGAATCCAACTAAATTCTTTGACATATAATATAGGTGAAGAATCTCATTAGATTCTTTGATGTTTAACTTAGTAAATGCTTATACATAGTTCAAACATTCATTACTTAGATTTATTCATATGGATCGAATATCTCCAATGGAGTCTTTCGTGTTTGATTTAGTAATGCCATTACTAAACAATATCATAAGATCTTTGTAAATAGATCTTAATACCCAGTATGTACTAAGTTTCGCCTTGGTCCATCATTGATGAATAATTTCAAACCTAAGTCATTAGCATTTGAATGTTATTTCACAATAGAGAGATATGTGTGATACACATAGGACCAAATAAGATTTACGTACTCCCACTAAACTTCTTATATATCTATAAGAATTATGTATATTTTATGAAACTAAAATGCTTATTAGCTTCACTAAAATACAGTTCCAATTCCCAATTGCTTGCTTAAATCTGTACTTAGATTTCATAAGTTAGCATTCCTTTTCAAGCATTTATTTGGATCCACAAATCCTATGACATGCCATGTACATAGTTTCTTCCAACATTTGACTGAGGAAGATGTTTTGTCATCCAATTGCCATATGTACCAATATGCAATCATTGCTTGAATTATAGACTTAAGAATTACGATTTTGCATGAGGTTTCAACACAATCCATATCGTGAATTTGCTTGTAACCTTTAGCAACTAATCTAGCTTTGTGTGTGAACACAATTTCATGTTTGATGGTTTTTATCCTTAAAACAAACTTGCAACCAATAGGTGTGAAACTATTCTTGCAAATCAACAAAATTTCAATTTTGTCATCAAAACATTGAGTATGTTTTATGACCTCTAACCATTTAAAACATTTGAGTCTATATATGGCCTCTAACCATTTTAGGTAATCTGGGTTTCGTCATAGCTTTCTTACAGGTCACAAATTCATTAATCTACATGATAATAGTTTGACTGCAAGTTGTAGGTTTCTTCACTATCTAATAGAAGAATTGCATAGTTTCAGTGACCTGAACTCCATGTTTCTTCACTATCTAATAGAAGAATCTCATAGTTTCAGTGACTTGAACTCTATGCCTACAAGGTATAGAACATCAAACAACAGAATATCAATAGCCACTTAAAAGTCCTTTGAATATTCTGTTCTCCTTGAAGCACTTGTAAAGTCTTCTAAGAGATGTCTATTCTTTAAAAGCCACTTCTAAAGTCCTTAAAGAATAAGTTCGAATTTTCTGAAGCACTTCGAAAAGCCTCCGGAATGTCTATTTATGTTGTTGTTCGCCTCGAAAACTTTGAGGTCTATTTTCTCCCACTTGTCATTTTGGAAACGAATCTCCAAAAGGACATTATTCCGAGCAAATAAACATTATGTTCTCAAAAATTCGTGGTAGAAATAATACCCTTGTGTCTCATTTGAATAAATCACAATGAAACATATATCTATACTTGGGCCTTAGTTTGTCGAATGACAAACACTAAGCTCCCACTGAGTTTTGCAACTCTCTAGATATATTTTATGAAAAGTTATTCTGAAATTTCTTTTCAATAGCTTTGACGAATTTGGTTTAGTTTGGTGGTAGTTGAGCATTTTGTTTTAAAAATTATAGGAAAAAGTCTTTATGATTCATCATTGATCGAATCAAGTACCAATTGACTTCGATCATTCCAACGTAGATATGCCATATCTTATGGAGCTAGATTGTGAAATTACAACACACAATCATTGATGATCATATTTGGTCTCAAGTAATCATCAACATGATCTAACCTAGATCTTTATGATTTCTTGCCAAGTGGATTTTATACTTCTGAATCTTTGAACTAGCCAAACAGATTCAACTTATATCACATTTGAGTAAATAAACCTATATTCACTCAAATCCATGTGAAATAATAAAGTCATAAAATCTTTCTTTAGCTTTGAACTCTATTGTCTAGGCGTTCTAACAATAGTTCATAATCTTTTGTTACTTTCAACAAGTAAGACTAGTTGTCTTAAATGATCTAGAAATCAATCAACTTTCAAAGTCCATTAAAATAGAGCTTGTGAATGTTAACTTGTTGACATGGTCTACGCAACAATGCCAAAGATTAGTGGAACTCAAATCAAGGGCTTGATTTGAACTAGTAAAGTTCTTTAAAGGTTGTTTGTTTTAATCAAGCATATTGACTCAACCTGTAATTGACCATTTCATTCAAATAAACAAACAAACATTGTTTTTGTTTTTCTTGAATGTGAGTCTTTCTGTGTTTGAAGCAGAAATTTAGGTATGTGCTATGGAACAAAATAGCCATTAAGTTCCAGCCTTTGAAAGGACTTAAAACAAACTAGATGACCCTACAACTAATGTAGCATTGCCATGCTCCATTTCCCACTTGTAGGTCATTAGTGTATCCTAGCTTCCATGTTTGAGTTATTACCGAAGTAAGAACCTCAAGCGGTATATGATACCAAGGAAGTTTGATTGCTAGGTCACTTCTCTTTAAACATAAACTTATAGGTAGAAACGGAATCGTAAATTCCTTTCATTTGTTCCTCGTTTTCCTATTTCTTGTACCCTTTCTTATAGTCTTAAGAATTGAATACTTTGTTAGACATGTCCCAATGTCACCAACAAGGTTCTTTACCATTTTAATTTATGTTGAATATTCTGTTTCAACTAGATGATCTTACCAGAAGCTTCTAAAGTTCTCTAAGCATCGATCTATTCGAATGTCTAGGGACTAGACTCATTCGAGAATTAATGGACAAGATATTAGGTTGTTAACCCATTGGTAAAGCTGAGCGTATTAAACTCAATGCTTTATGATCTCAAAACTACATTGTATTTTGAATTCACAAGCACCAATCGGTTTGCCATTCGATTTTGATTCTCGAAAAACACCATAAAAGTCGATATAAGAAACGTACATTTTAATTGCTCATTTTCTCTCATTTCCGTGAATCGTTCTTGGATTCACTACCAATCGAGGAAATTTACTGTTACCTTTCTAAAGGATTTATTGCAGTGCAAGATATTTAATTATAAACAATAATTAAACATAATTGAAGCATGCAAAGTCTAAACATTTATCATGAGTAACAACTTGAAAAGCATCATGCAATTTACACAATTTTAGCATTTTATTCGAATTTATTGTTCCGGCAGGTTGAATAAAATGATTCCAAGATCCTCAAATCATTGAAGAACTAAGCACAGTTTGTCGCTTAATCCTAAAACATCTAGGTAAGCAAAAGCCTTTTGCTAATATTCTGAAATTATTCTTGGTTGATAGGTACGTCTAAGAACTTATTAGGTAAACCTATCGTTTTGCCACGACATAAAAGGGCTCCTTACTTATATCGTTGAGTTTCACCAAAACTAACATGTACTCACAATTATTTGTGTACCTTGCCCCCTTTAGGACCAATAAGTAACACCTCGCTGAGCGAAAACTATTACTAGATTGATGTAAAGATTCCAAGCAAGTGTATATTTTGCATGGCACCTTATAACTCAATTTTAAGTTTGGAACTTAAGGCTCTTACTATGTTGGTTATTTTAAGTGAACTAAATCCTTAATCATGCAACATAATCAAGCTTTTGATCTCATGCATTTAAGACATTTTAAAAGCATAAATAACTTAAAACATGCATAAGATAAATGTGATCTAGTATGGCCCGACTTCATCTTGAAGCTTTAACTTCAAAGTCCGTCTTGAAATCTCCGTGGGAGGCACCATTTTCTTCAAATAGGATAAGCTATAATTAAAACTAATTACAACTATTTGAGGTACGCAGACCATATTTGAATTGAAAAAAACACTTTGGTACTTTAGACCATTACATTCAAATTAATGGTACGCAGACCATATTTCTATCCTATTTGGGCCATACTAGTCACTTCATAACCTGCAAAACGTACATATACAATATATACCATTCACGCCGTTCATTATCATGATGCCCACATAGCTGGTTAGTAAAACACATTATGCATCACGTAAACATTGCAGCAATTATCAGGCACCAAAATCTACCAATTATTCAGTCCTTATTAATTCTAATCAAGTTGTTTTAACCTTAAGGATTTGTAGACCTAATCAAGAGTTTAGGACTAAAAGCGCTCTTACTTAACCAATAATTCATATGCTTTACTAATTTTAAACATAAAAATTGTATTTCAAGTCTAACCGGAAACATACAAATTAATTAAAATTTAAAGCCCATATAAATTTATAATGAATCCAAAAGTTTAATTTAATTTCAGTCGTATTTAATTAATTCATGATTTAATTTTAGTAAAAAATAAGAATAAATAAATTTATTATAATTACAATATTCAAAATTAAATCCAAAAAATAATTTAATTATTATTTTAAATTAATTAAAATTACGTAAACTGAAAATTTCAAATTAAACATTCAAAACGATCTAATCGCAACGCAAACACACCCCGCATCGCACGCCCTGGGCCACACGCACACAACCATCGCTGGCCATGTGCGCCGCAGCCATGCGCTCGTCGCATAGCTGCTGCATCTTCCATCGCAAGCCATCGCACAAGTGGTGCTCGCTGCGCGCGTCGCCAGCGCTTGCTGCGCGCGCTCCAGCTCATGAGCACGCGAGCCATCGCTCGCTGTGCGCGAGCATTTGCGCGCGATCAATGCTGGGCGCAGCGCTCGTGGCACGCGAGCTTGCGCTCGCATGGCGCGCGAGGGCTGCGCGCGCTTGCTCGCGAGCAGTGCGCGTTGTGGCGCAGCTCGCTTGTGCCCACACGCGACTGCCATGCCTTGCCTTCGCCCATCAGCCCATTCATCCATAGCTCGTGCCCACGACACAAGGTAGGCTGCTGCCTTGTGCTCGTGCACCATGCCCCTGCTCATTGCACCATGCCCCTGCTC